>NC_056728.1:1597714625-1597849625 GCF_019279795.1 Protopterus annectens
AATACTTTCTGGAGTATATCAGTAGCATTCTGGGATTCAATTAATTGTCGACAATTTGCAGTAGTCCACAAAGATGGTTAGACAAAGGATGTCTAAATTTGTCTTGACTTCTGAGACTTAAATACTGAACAGGAAAGGGCCTAATACAGACCCGTGAGGTACACACCTGGTAACTGGAGTCTTGCCAGAGGTGACTTCACACACTTTGACATTGTTGTGTCTTGTCTGTGACCCATTTGTCTACCCACTTGGTGACATAGGTGTTTATACCCATGTGAGACAGCTTCTCTGTAATAACTATGTGTGTAGTATGTGACTCTTTTTCCTGACCAGATTAAAGGTGTGAAAATGGGATAGATAGGAAAGTGGTGAAATGGGGAGCAAGCAGGTGGAAGAACAAAGGAAAAGCTATATCAGAATTTTCAGGAGGAAATTAGGAAAGAACCATAGCTATTCACTTCTTCAAAAGTGTAATATGAACATGTATATAAATTGGATGAATTTGGGCTGTCACCACAACACAGATGGGTGACAACAACACAATCATCTTGTATGGCCAATTGGACTGAATCAAGTATGTTGAGAAGACACATGTGCGAAGGGGAGAGTTATGTATGAGACAATTTTTTTTTTGTGGGACAGGAGCCCAGTATTTTTTATTTTATGTCAGTAGGAGAGGAATGTTGGAGAAGGGATATAGGTATGTCAAGGTCAGGTAAGTAGGGTAGGTGAGGAAGTGGGTGCAGACAGATAGGGTAAACAAAATAGCGACAGGGATGGTGAGGGACACAAAAGTTAGGGGACACCATGACTGAGGATAGGGAGGGGACATCAGAGGCCCATGCCCATCAACCATAGGGACAGTAAGAATCTAGTCCTCACCCTCAGAACTGTGATCGCTGTCCCCTGCCTTGGTTTCTAGTTGGAGTACTTGATGTTTTTGTTTTCTCAGCATTCCAATGAGTATCTTCTCCATATGGCTGAGGCATGCACTAAAGGTACTTTCTATAACATCAGACACCATGCCTGGCAGCTCTTGGCGGGTGACAAAATCCCCACCTCCACCAATACTCCAGGAAGGTGACAGTGCACCAGCTGCCGGGGTAATGCTACCTGATGAGGCCCAGGTAGTGCAAGGGCTACAGAGGGAGTACCTCCAGGTTGCATCCCAGATGTGCTGGGCATTGCTGCAGCAGCCATTGGAGGGGTGGCAGGCTAATCATTTTGTCAGTTTGTCAGAAAATTATGACATCAGAATGGTATGATCACACATATAAAAATAAAAAAGAAAGAAAAGGGATGGGGTAAGAGAAAAGAAAAAATAAGAAACTTGATACATCACATATATCAAATTACTACAATACAAATATATTTTTACATTTACATTAACTATACTTTTTAAAAATACAAAATAGCACTGAGAATTCTTCCAAGTAATCCTTGCAGTATGCATATATTGCACATATGCTTTTAAAATAAAACAGATTAAGTTAACAGCATAGCATTTATGCCAATTTTATTGAAATTAATATTTAATATGCTTTTATTATTTTACACTGTATTTGTTAATTGTGGGATTTGAAACCACAACATCTGAATACTCTATTAAAATTGACTCTTACAATTACCTTGAGCTACATAGTGAAGCATGCATGCTTGATTATATACTTAAGGTATGCATACTTAATTTGCTCCTAATGTATAGCAATACCTTTATTAAAATAATAATTAATTTGTGCTGCATGCATACCCCTTGATTCTCTCAGTCTTTCTAAGCATACCTCTCAACCTGGAAACATCAAAAATCTGGACAAAGGCCCATGAAAAGTAGGTACAACTGACCAAAAATCAGGATGCTGATTAACATACAATTTGCATACATAATCTTGCAACACCACCCACTCCAATGGAATTGTGGGATTCCAACATTAAGACTGACGTCACTATATAATAATAAATAATGGCAGACATTTGGATTTCAGACTTCATACCCCTCAGAAAATACATAATAATGTAAAACCTGTTATTCTAGCAACTATCTGAGTTTACAGGAGCAATATTTATAATCTGACCCAATTTTTGGGTGTTTGTCCTCCCATTATGTTTGTCTTTGTCCCGATTTCTTGCTCTGAGAGATTAAGAGGTATGGGTGGGATGCAGATCAACATTGCAAAACAAAAGCAACATAGTTTCCTATTCAAAATACAGTTCATCAGTGATGACTCATGCTATTGGACTGCAAGACTGCAGCCCCTCCCAGCTGTAAATAAAATGAAATTAAAAGTAAAATGCAACTAAAATAAAATGAAATAAAAAAAAAACAAAAAACAAAAGCAGTCCTGGAACTACTCCACCCATGCATGCATGTTATTCACTTATTCCCAAGTCACATATACATAGGAATCAATCCGGAAGTATGCGTGTGTGTAAAATGGCTAGAGAGACTCAAACCCTGTACCTTAGGTAAGCAGGTAGCTAGAGCTTAGCTTCCTTACCCACCACCCCTTGTGATGCTTTTTTGCTTTTTGGGGATTTTGAATTCACTAAATAATGACAGGCATTTCAATTTCAGACTTCATATTCTTCAGAACATACACGGTAACACAAAACCTTTTAGTCTAGCAATTTTCTGTTTATATGATCAATATTTGAAAATTGTCCCAATTTTTGGAGCTGTATTCCCCAATCATTGGCTTTGTCCAGTGTTTTTGTGCTAAGAGGTTGAGAGCTATGGTGAGAACTGAATTCACTGAATATGTTTGGGGGCTGTATTCTCCCATTATTGGCTTTGTCTATGTGTTTTGTGCTAAGAGGTTGAGAGCTATGGTGAGAACTGAATTCAATAAATGAAAGTCATTTAAGTTTCAGTTTGTCATTCATGAAATAGCTGATCTGGTATAGTTGTATGTTGCTCTGACTGTAGTGCACAGGGTCCTGGGTCCAAGACTTGGCAGTACAATGCATGGTGGTAACACAGCATTTTATTCTAGCAACTTTCCAAGATTATACAAGCAATGTTTAAAATGTGTCCCTAGTTTTTGGGCCTCAATGAATGTTGGCTTTTTCCAGATTTCTTGTACTTCAAAGTTGACAGATACAGTTGAGTGTTGAGTTGATTTTACAAGGAGCTGAGAGCTTGAATAGAAGTTTAGTTCTACTTATGCTGAGTCTGCTTGTATTCTTAATAGCACAACAGGTAGTGTATTTGCTTTTGATGCAGAAGGCTGTGGGTTCTACTCCCACAGTATGTAGATGCATTGCTAATACTGTACTTTTAAAGGGGGTGGATGCTGCACTCCTGAGAATGTCCTCTTTGGTAGAGATACCTAGTAACGATGAACCTGTTATCAATTTGCCATCCATTCCCTATTGCAATATTACTAGCTTATCATGTTTTTATTGTAACATAGGCAATTTATTCCTCAAGGGCAACAGACACTTTATTTTTAGAAGAACCAATGAAATATAAAGTTGTTTACTAGCAGCAACATCTTCATTAGTTACAGATCTCTTTAATGTGGAATTATTTAGATGACTTTTACTTCTGCAGAGATTGTGTATATTTACTGATACTGGTGGATTGTAGAAGTTGAGTAGACTTTTATGATGTAAATGCTTTGAATAGGGCAGTTTTATCGCTATTGGTGCATGCATTTTGTTTCATTGTTTACTGGAATAAATGTTCAAAACAATAAATTTAAAATGCCATCTAACAACTGTACTGTATTATGCAAGGAATATAATTTAATACAGTCAGGAAGGTGTATCAAAGAACACATGTATGTTTCCTGTGCAAGGGGCCTATGATTTGAAAACAGCCCAAAGTTAATCTTTATCTGCCACTGGCCAGATGTATTTTCTTTGAATGTGGATTTCAATGCTATTTCAATGAATGTGAGTTTCAAGGCCAGAAAAGTTTTAATGCTAAGTCTATTTTTATTGTGAGACTGTATTGCTTTGTTTAGCAGATGATGTTTGTGCTGTAAAATGTAAAATAAAACTTTTAAATGAAATCCAAATCATCGTAGAAGTAAAGCAGTATGCAGATTACAGTGTTTATGGTAAATGGGGTGAAATAGCCAAGTAATGGGACATTGGAATCGCTGCAGGGGGAGGTCCCATTTGACCATGATTTTGTGAGGGGGAAGGGCGGCAAACTCAGACAGCCCTGGCTGAACTATACTTCTCAACTGTCCAGATGTTTGTAAAATGAATAGATTTTTATTTTTGGTTTGTTCCTCATAACATTTGTGGTTCTCTGGCAAATCATTTAGGAATGAAATCACTAAATAATGACAGACATTGAGTTTCAGACTTCATACCCTTCAGAAAAATGCATGCTAAAGCAAGATCTGTTATTCTGTCAACTAAGTTTATACAAGAGCAATTTTTAGTACTGTTTGCATGTTCCCCCAATATATTTGACCTTGTCCAAATTTCTTGCGTTAAGAGGTTGAGAGGTACATGCAAATAAATTGCTTTATAGAATTAGGTATATCCAAACCTCTCAACTGTCCCTGATTTTGGATCAAAATGTTGCTGTCCCCCTAAGGATCCCCCTGCAAAATGGCAAATTTGGAAGAAAACATGGAGGGTTTACAATTAATAAATAATTGTAATGATCAGAGTTATAGATTACGTTTAATTTCAGAAATGCATGTAGATTCTCTTATTTTGTCAGCTGCTCAAGTTAACATTACTAATATTAAAAAAGTGTCCCTTCTTTGACAGGTTCCCAGCTGTATCGTGTGGCTATTTTATATTTTTGCTCACATTTTTGGTCCATTTCTCATAAATTTGTGGTTTTCTGGCAAATTAGTGGCAAATCATTAAAGAGTGGAGTTAGAAAATAATGACAGACATTTGAGTTTCCGATTTCATACCCTTTAGAAAATTCATACTACTGCAAGACCTACTATTCTATTATATTTCTAAGTTTATAAGAGCAATATTTAAAATTGTCCTTATTTTTGGGCCTTTGGCCCACTTCTGTTTATGGCTTTGTCCAGATTTCTTGCTCTGAGGCTGAGAGGTATGACAAATGTGTCAGGGCCATCACTGTCAGCCAGAGACATTTCAAATTGTGACATACGTGTTGCACCCTACTCCTCCATGTAGTGACTCTGGATGTGTCCAAGCAAGGCAAGGAGCAGTTATGTAGTGTAAGTGTGCAGAGTTTCCCCCCATCCAAGGTAGACACAAGTACTACAGTGGCTTTTCATCTGTCCTTGATTTTGCAGAATGTTCTGGTGTTCTGTCATATTTTTATACTGTTGATTTATGCTTCTTCTTATTCAGAAAATGCATGTTGTTGCAGAGCCTGTTGCTCTGTGTTTAAATAGCAATGCTTTAATGACCATCAGGTAAGCTTGTCTGAAGTTGTAAGATGCAAGTAAGCTTTAATAAGCATGCTGTTAAAGAATTACCAACATTGAAAGCCTTTTTATTGTTGCCATGCAGAGAATATTTACATAACTAGATAGCATATAAGCATTAGGTATTAAAATGCATATGCCAGTACTTGTAATAAAGGACAGGGATTACAGTATTTTCAGAAGCTCATTACATTTGTTGGAGACTTGCAGTCATCTTTGCAGGCTTTACCCATAAACTAAACACAATGCCAATCTATCATGTGTGGTCCATAACCTGTACAGTAACCCTTTAAGCAATTTATCTTGAGCTTGTTTCTTGTTTGCTGTTCATTTTTTTTATTTTGGTCATGTTTTCCACATGATACAAGTAGACAGTTGTTGTCAGGCAGCAGGTCTTTTTTGGATAAGAAACATTTTTACAAGTGGAATTATCACAGAGATTGCTACTTTCAGCATGTTACTTGGTACTTTTATAAAGCGGAAAATAAATTCTAATTAGAACTGCAGTGCAAGGAGAAGTGATTTGAGTTGAGTGCTGCTTGTTTTTTTATACTTGCTTTTGACAGGCATTTAAAAAAATAATTTTTTTCATGCCATAAAACCATTTTGTTTCCATCTAGATATTAAGTAAGCTGTCATGTAGCCAATGCCTTGAAATATTTTTTTTTCATCTACAATTCATTTTGTCTTGATTGGACTCTCATAATGACTGTTTGGCACCCAGGGCAGCATATTTAGTTAATGTCCCAGTTTTTGTGTTTTTTAGCATAGCCCCCCCCCTTTCTAATTGGCCACACCCCTTCCAGGTGGCCACACCCATTTAGCTGTCTCCTGCAGTCCCCCTTTGATTTGAAGTCACCAGCCACCACTGCAGTTCATTCAAACAATCTACACTCATAAAAGACAGCACATCATTTTAATAACTTGTTAACCAGGGTAGGACACCAACACTGATCACCATTCCAGAAGGACCTTTCCAGGTGCCTCCATTTACTGGAAGGTCATTGCTTTGGTACTGGTGTGATGCATTCAAAAAAATAATTTTCAAATCATTTAACCATTTTTCTCCACATACTAAGGATGCTGTATTACTGACTAAACATAATAAATGGAATATTTAACAGGCATACAATTACAAGCAGCAGTATCTGACAATAATAAATGGCATGAAATATACAGTTCCATCAACGTCCTTTATAATGGTCACAACATTGCTCAATCTCAAATTAAGCAGCAAGGAGAGTTTGCTGCAGCTTCATCAGATCAAACTAACCAATTGAAGTTTTAAGCAGTTTGTCAACAACACATATAAAAGACATTACCTCAAAATGCAACCAGTGTCAGCACTGGTGGAAGAGAAAAGGAAAAACGTTATATGTTTGACTTGATATTGCCAGATACATTATGAAAATAACTACACACCACAAATCCAGAAAACCAAAACTCAGTTATTCTTCTCCCTCAGTGTCTGTTACACTAAACGTTTCAGGGGGGAGGGGGAGGAGTATATTATTTACCTTGCAACATGGCTTCAAGCTTTTTCTATCCATCTGTAATCTATTCTCAGTCCATTCAGGATCACTAGTGGCAATAGAAGGGCAGCTATTCATCTTCAAAGCCAGGCAACACAATGGTGAATCGGTCATCCGTTCACTGTTAGAGCCTGGGTCTGACTGCTGCATGTATCCATTCATGCTTAGAAATGTTAGCTGCCATCATGCCTGCCTGGACCCCATCAGGGACTACTCTTGCCAATGAAAGTATCAAACCAAACTAAATTTTCCACACTGTTTTATGCCTCCTAAAAATGGCACTGCTGACCAAACATCCACATGCTTAATTGTACACTGCAGAGAGACTTCACCTTTACTATCTGTATCCCACACTACTATACTTTGTGTAATTCCATACAATTAATCACTGATGCCAACTCAACAGTCTTCTTAGCCTCAATAAATCACATATCTCACCCCAACCACCACAAACACACACATCCATCTGCCATCCAAGTTTCGCAAAGTAGTGCTGGGTGCTGGTAAACCTTTGGAAGGAAAGGATAAGTATATCAGCTAAGGTATCAGATGTAGTAACTCATCATTTTCCATCTCCCAGTCAAGCCCACAGCTCTTAACTTTTGGAAAACTCTTTTTGAGAGTGCAGATCTTGCGTTTCAGCCAAAACTTCAACACATCAGTTTTAAAATGTTGTACTTTTATGGAAATGGCTGGTAGGATGGAACCATACTTAAACTTAGTTAAGGGGAAGAATAAAACCTTGGAATGTAACATTATTGGATATGAATTAGTGTTTAACAAAATTATTATTTTCACAAGCAAATTCACTTGGAAGCCTACAATTGTCAGTCATCAGGCTTCTTGTTCCCTGCAACTAATAACTTCTGACAGGGTAACACTGTAGGGAACCAAGGTAAATAATTATGATCTGTAACTGAGAGCTTTCGGTAGCTTTTCAAGTATGGAAAGCTCAGTGCAAAGTAAAAACATTCTCTTCCCTCTAGCAAAAGATGCAGTTTCCAAACAAACTCACCAACCAGTCTGTGTTACACCGCTGCTTAAAAAACGAAGGGGAGTGCACTGCTTAGACATACATATAAGCTTTTTTTAAAATGTTTTAAAATATTTTTTACTTATCTGGCGGTCGAGCTGCCAGAGGAGCCAGAGAAGCTGTGGACATGGATGGGTGGTGGTGGGTGATTGGTGGACTGCTGCCGGACTTAGCCTGCAGCAGAAGTTGAAAAGACAAGTTAATTAAACTGAATTTGTTTGTGCTGTAATAATATGCAGTTTGTACACACACAGCAATGCCACTCCTGCATGCTGCTGTTATTGCCTGCCTGCTGGTATTGAATTAACATTAACAACAGTCCAACCACAATTGAAAAAATATTCTGGAATTAAAGGGGGCACTAGGGAATTCATGGCACCCAATTATTTTTCCCTCAAAACCAGGAAATACCAAGGAATTGAGTATGGTTGAGAGGTCTGTTTCTAAGTGTTCAGCATGGGCCTCTCTGTTTGCTGAAATCTCCTGTGCAGCTGTAAACTTAAGAGGAGAGAAAAAGATAAGAGCACTACACATACCAGTCTTGGCTCTCTCTAGCTTTGTATATAATATAAAGTATGTATACTTACGCAACTGTCGGATGTCAGCAGTCCTAAACTCAACCAGCCACTGGTTGAGTTGTTCCTGCTTGTACCTTTTCAGTTTGTGGTAATGGTGCCTGCATTGCTGTTCAGTGTGTGGAGTGTCAGTCACACTGGAGACAACCTTGTTAAGACTATTCCAGGCTTCTGATTTATATTGAGGCCTGGTATAGTCCCCCTGCAAAAACCTGTCGTGTGGCATCTTACAATTTGTCAAATGAGTATTTTGTATTCCTCTACACCCCATATTTGAATCCTAAATTGGGTACCTTCCTTCCTAGCTCCTGCCTTGTCAGCACAGGTCATACAGCAACAGTTAGTCACTTACCACTAATTCATATTTTATGGCTAGTGTGGAGACCCTCAGGACATGACAACCACAATGTTAAGTGGAGGGCAACAATGCCAAACAGAAAGTAAGGCAGTTTATGAAATAGTAAAGGTAATGTGACATTTGGCATCAGTTGAAGGGTTGTATGTTGCTATACCTGTTAGATGACTTGGATGAATTGCCACATTTTTGCTGTGGCGTTACACACTGATAAGAGTAATCGCTACGATGTGGTATTTAAACCTATGTAAAATAAAGAATACATATTCTTCCACGTGGGTGTTTTTCCTCCTTGCCACAGAATAAGTGTTTGTCAGACATGCTCATTAATTATGTAGACACATTAAAGACTGAGTGCTTAACCATGTGTGTGTGTGTGTGTGTGTGTGTGTGTGTGTGTGTGTGTGTGTGTGTGTGTGTGTGTGTGTGTGTGTGTGTGTGTGTGTATGACCTCACAAGGTCCTGGTTTATACATTTATGTGTATATGACTATAATTGAAATATGAAGTCTATCCCATGGTAGAAAATACACTTTTAATTACAGAAAAATAATGGACACTATACCCTTAGTCACACACATATAATCCATATGATATCCACTGCTGTACATAGTTATTGTTATGTATAATTATCTTTATATTGTTCTTTATTTTTAAAAATTGAGTGTAACAGTATGAATAAAATTTAGACTGAGCTAGTTTAGAACCCTGGCTTAACTGTATTGTTACCATAAGCTTACATCAGTTGCCACAGGGAAGGCTGGTCAACAGGTACATATTTCACAGTCATTACTGTCTAGAGGTGTATGCTCGATCCATCTGCTATACATAGTTATTTTTATGTATAATTATTTTATATTCTTAATTTTTATCTAAATTATAGTGGACCAACATTAATAGAAAACTTAAGAGTTTTCTGGATTAGAACACTGGTTCACCTGTATCATGGCCATTACCTTACACCTGTTGCCACAGGCTGAGTTAGGTAGCAGATGTAATTTTTACACTCATTACTGTGTATAATTGCTGACAGCTGTGCAGCACAGCTTACCTTGTTTGCACAATGGAAGATCACACATGTTATAATGTATCTCTTTAGAAATTGGCAGTGTCTGTTTATTGTCTGCATGTGTTGTGGAAGCATGCTGACTGCTGTGCAACACTGGTTAGCATGTTTGTGCGACAGAAGGCAAAAGATGTAACAATGTATCTTTTTGAAATTGACAATGCCTCCTTATTGTCTGTGGCATTATGCCATATTTGCACTTAGTTGAATAATGTGCAGACAAGACAGGCGAAGGTAAACAAGCATAATTATTGTAAAAAATGTTTATTAATTTTTTATCTTTAAAAGAAAAACGTGGAACTCATACCTATTAACCTGGAAACATCACAAATCTGGACAAAGGCCCATAAAAAGTAACTACAACTGGCCAAAAATCTGGACCCTGATAAACATATGATTTGCATACATAATCATGTAACCCCTACCCACTCCATTGGGATTGTGGGATACCAACATGAAGCTTGAAGTCACTAAATAATAATAAATAATGGAATTCCAGACTTCATATCCCTCAGAAAATACAAATAATACAAAACCTGTTATTCTAGCAACTGTCTGAGTTTACAGGAGCAATATTTAAAATCTGTCCCTATTTTTGGGCCTTTGTCCCACCTTTATTTTTGGCTTTGTCCAGATTTCTTGCCATGAGAGGTTGAGAGGTAGACTTAATGAATTAATATGATTTTGTATGATTTATCATAGATATTAGTTAAAAATTATTTACAATTAATGTACGACAGACCCTTTAGATGTGGAACAAGGATTTTTTAAGACTCAAAATGAGGAATGTCCCATGTAATGAGGCAAACTTGAGAGGTAACCCTACTGGAAGCAGAAGAGTTATGTGCTCTTTAGTATACATATTTTAGCTAATTACAGATTTTCTGCTGCATTGAGAAGAATGCATATGAATACAAAAGATGTCCCTTTAATTACTTCTCTCACCTTTCTGTTTCAAATTGTGAAACACTATTTTTTGTAATGTTCAAAACAAACAAGTAAACTAGCAAACGCTAGCAACTCCAGTTAGAAAGCTCACAGTATGGTTAACAGCTAGCACTTAAAGCTGTTTCAATGAATTAATGATTCAGTATTATTTACAATTAATATTTATTGTAAAGGTCTTAGTAGAAATGTGTGATTAACCTTTTTATTATGGAATAGTGGGATTTTTAACTCACAATTAGTGATGCACATTCCTGGTAACAATAAATACACGTTTTACATTTTTTGACTTGTCTCTGGACAGCACTCATTCATGCACAAAAAAAGAAAAGGGGGAGTAGGATGGTCATAATTAAGAGGGCCTGGGATTGACAGGGTTAATAGCTTTTCTCTGGTAAGGATTGCGTTAATGGCGTTCATTCAAAAACCTCTGCAGAACCTGGAATCTGAGCAGCATGGTTGTAGTAGGGAGGGACATCATTGTTAGTCATGAGAACCGCCTCCCATTTATAGTTACAACAGAGGCATGCAAGTTAAAACCACAAGTGCAAGTTTAAAGAACAGAAAGGCAATGCCAGGGCTAAAGTCCCCCCCCCCACACACAAAACAATCATCTACTGAAATGGCTGAAACAGTTCTGAAGCAAAACACTACAGAAACATATTAAAATAAAATAAAAAAGTAAATATGTTAATCTAAAAAGTGTTCCTACAGAGAGTTGATTCTTTGGGGAAAAAAAGACTGCAGGATGTGACTAACCTGAGCAGTGTGTAAAGCTGTCAGGAAAGCCAGTAAAGACTGTTGTGTTCAAAGTGCACTTCGATTTATAGCAATGCAAGTATCATGTACACCTCTCTATATTCAGTGCCCCCACATGCTTCTATTTCAGCACCAATGACTGCCGGACAGGGAAGAAGTAGATGTACTTCATGAAAGAAGGACCTTTCTTAAAGTGGTTAACACATAAGACATTATTAAACAACAGAAGGTACTAAACATATATAGTTTTCATATTGCTATTATATGTTAATATGGGAAGATATTCTACTTTAAAAAAATGGAAGAATCTACTTTGAAATTCTCTTTTTTGGGAATGTCAGAGCTATGTTTGAGAAATTTCCTACTTGCTGTAAAACATACTCAGAATGAAATATGCATTACTACAAACCAAACCACATTTAAAAATCACAAGTAAAACAGCTTCAGCATATCTTATCTCTGCCATACTTTCTGAATAAAACTTATAGCCTATGAAAGTGCAGCAAAGTGTGCTAATTGCACGTCCTGTGTGTGAGAGATACTACTCTTGACTCATCTAACTAAAGCACAAAAACTACTTCCTTATAAATTTATGTGAATACCAAGTGCTAATGACTTACCAGTAAGCACAGAAACCTAACTATACTAGCAGTAGCTCTACAAACATTCACACATCCAAATGTAGGGGAGAACATGTGCTAATACAGGCACATGTGAATAAGGACAACAATGATGGAATGGACTAACTACTGTTTTAAAATAAATTCAAACTGTCCATCAACATTATAAAAAAAATGTAAATAAAGCAAAAAAAAAATCACGATTTGAAGAGGACACTTGGGAATTCATGGCACCCCATTATTTAGCCTCAAAACTGGGAAATTCCAAGGTATTCAATACAGTTGAGAGGTGTTGAATTTCCATTAATTTTGAAATAGTCATCAATTTCACCATATTTGTGCTAAGCCATGCACCACACAGATTTTAACTTTAAAAAAAAAGATAAATAAAACAATATTATAAAATACATGTTAACACGTTACAGGTTGTTATGTAATTCTGGATTTGAACTACCATACTAATTAACTACAACGCACACTAGGGGTGTCTTATCTCTCTTTGCCACAGAAGCAACATTGCATCAGGAAAGCAAACCATGTGCATGTAAGCAATTTCCTCCACAGTATTAACAAGACATGTACACTTGTACACTTCTACTTGTTTGTATATGTGTGGCTTACATATTTAGTGCAATGAATGATCACACAGCCATTTATGGCTATGTCTGCAACAATGTAGCTGCACTGTCTTTTCTTTGTATTATGTTTATTCTTATCTTACCTGTGCTGTACTCTCAGACATGCAGTGTATAATACATTTTGCATCATTGTCCTTTAAATGTATGATAAAAATACACAAAAGTGGAAAACATTTTTCAGTAAAGACAGGAAAGTGTGGGTATTAGTGAGCAAACATGAGAAATGTGTGCTGTTTACTTCCATTTAAAAGCTTGCTAAAGTTACTTCTGTACTTAGTAACTCTATCCTGGGTGATATACCTAATGCAGGTAAGGTGGTCTGCTGGTGTGTCTTCTTTCTCCCTCCCACTTATCATTCACAGTTACAATCCATTAACAACTAACAGTGACATAGTGCCTACACTGTGTTTGCACCTGCTACATGAAGTCAAAAGTTAGGGATTCAGTAATTCTAATGAGTTCACACCTGGTTTGCATTTTCACTATGCTCAGAGGCTGAATCTGCAGTATATAAAGGTAACTGCATAGCTAGGGAACTTGAAGGTGAGGAGACTTGTGTACTTTCTATATTTTGTAACATGTTACAAAGCAAACTATATATATATATGCACTTCATGCAGTTCACTGTTAGCATAGGCATTTTTAGTAGGCATTTACATTTCTCACATAGACAGGTTATTAAATTTCATCGCAAGTGTTATTGTTAAAACTGTGTAACATACACTCTTCAATGTTATTTCAGGGAAATGTAATGTACTATGTCAATGACACAGGGGTGATATGCTTCTAAGATGGCCCACAGACACCTCCAAGGGAGTAGAGGGCACAGTGAGAGGTGACTGGTAATCATTTAAAATTGATTTTTCTGTTGTAAATGTGTACACATTGTGAGAATTGTGTTGAAGGCATGTATAGCAATTGAATTATGTGGTGCTCCTTGGTTTGTACAAACTTTGATGTGCTTGTTGTTTTGGTGGTGGGGGAGCCAATTATCATTTGTGTGTTGCCACAACAAAAGTTGTGTTTCAAGAGTTTTTTTCTCGAAAGTGTATAGTGCTTATGTTATTTCACTTGGAAAAATACATTACTAAAGTGGTATTCCTTGTTTTGGACCAAACATTGGTTTGTGTGCTGGTGTGATATAGTACGACCACAAAACCTTCAATTTTAATAACTGAAATTTATTTCTCCAGTGCTTAATGTTGAAAAATATGTATATAAGCAGAAATTTACTTATATGATATCTATGTGTTGTATCCTTCTCTGTTTTTTGTCACATAGGATTATGGCACCCAATAATAAAGATACATGTAAACCCCCTTTCAGTGACTCTGAAAATGATGAAATAGTTCAGGCATTCTGGTGCCATGGCTCCTTTCTTCTTGAGAGAGGACATCAGGAATTGGCTGCCTGAATGCAGATTTGGAACCAGATGAACCAGATAGTCAATGGTCTCAATGCAGTATGGGTCATAACAGGACCTATGATCAAGTTTTTCATAAGGTCACTGATATGATTTTATCAACCCATAAGAGAGCAGCTGCAGTTGTCTATGAACAGCTGGCTGCAGAGAGGGCATGCTCCTGAGCCATCACTGACACCAAATGAAGAGTTCTTGTCCACTGTCAGAGAGAGTGGAAATTGCACACCAACATATTATTGATGTCAGTTTTGATGTGTCTAGGAGGGCAAGTATGTGCTGGGGGGAACTTCCAGCTAAGCTTATGTATGGCAAGTTTTAAGAGTTGCTTGTACAGTAAAATATAGACAAATTTAAGTAATACTTCTGTGGATTTTTTTATGAACCTGTTGATACAGTAATAGACTTAATGGCACATTTGTTCATTACACATGGGCTGTGGGTGGACGTGTCAGCCAAGTTTCAGTCAAATCTTTTCTTAATGGACATATAGGCAAAGCTGTGTATTTACTGGCCCCTTGTGTTATTGCAATTATGATGCTTAATTTGCATCCTTGCCTTGATTCATTTCTTCGAGAACCATCCTCCCTACCGATTGTGAAGTCATCTGTATATGGTAAGCCAAAAATATTTCTATGATTATTGATGACCATTTGTCAGATATATGCATTTATCTGCATGTGTGAGGTAGGTGCAATGAGTGAGAGTGTTGCTGTACAATCTATGATAGTGTGAGCAGTGTTAGTTTGTTATCATAAAAATTGTTTTAAATATTTAGTGCACAATTCATTTCATTCCTGTGTTTGTAGCTTATTATCATAGGTGATCTTGACAGTACAAGTGCAAGACTCTTATCGCCTGATGTCAGAGTATTTGTAGACTCTGATGATAATGGTGGACAAACAGAGGCACAGTTGGAGGGCACAGAAGTTGAATATGACACTGAGGCTGACATTCATTCATCCCCTGTATTTTCCTCAGACACAGCAGGTAGGCTTATGCATACCTATTACACTGAGCCCTCAGATATTGAACAGGTGGAGGGTGACACACTTGATCAGTGTAATATGGTTACTGCAGCTTCAGTGTTAGTTGACTCTGGTCATAGCCAAATTGTGGGCCAGGTGCCATGCAGGATTTTAGGGGTGCTCGGAGGAGTCCTGCTGTTCACCCTCCACCTGATCCTGGTCTGCCTTTATGTGCCACTCGACATATATTTAGGGCCATCATGCGGGCACAGGCATGTTCCACTAGGGTTTCCAAGAACATGCTTATATTTGTAGATGTGGCACAGTCTGACATGCATGACCTTCTGTGATATGTAGCTGATTAAATGAGTCAGTTGAATGACATGATGGAATGGGCAGTGTCTGTGATGGAACATCTGCTAGGAGGGAGAGAGCATCGCACATGGACGTAAGTCAGCATCATCATCTGATGTTAGCCAACGTGGCCATGCATGATCATGCTCCTGTAATGGCACTATTTCCACTGTTCCATCAGTGATTGAGGTGTCCACACCCAAACATGGTAGACCATGGGGTTGTGGTCCTGGGCGTATTTGTGAGGAGAGCTCATGCGGCAGACATTAATCATGTTCAGGTAGCAGCAGTGCATCTGACCATGGGCATGGATATGCCAGTGCAACTCTCACCATTGGAGATGACAATGATGAACTGTTACCTTTACCATGCATGGCTCACAGCTGTCTGACATGCTAGGACATAGAGCTAGCCCAAAGCATGACTGTATTCTTGCAGACACTCACACACATGTTTCACTTTGAGTGCCCATACAGACATGCATACATAACAGGAACATGGGTCATTCATGAGGCTTAGAGCTCATTCTATCTCAGTGGCCATTTGATACTTTATCCAAATTTCTGCCTATCTGTCTTTCTTACTCACACACACACTCACTACCTTTTGTATCAGCATTGGCCTCCTGCCCCCCCCCCCGCCACAACAATATCCTGTTCAAATGATGATAACTGTCCCATCTCCTTGATTTTCTATCTTTTGGATTCAGAGATATACAAGTCTTTTGTCTGATGCCTAGGGTGCATAACTGACTGAGCGGTTAGTATATATATGTTTGTGATGCTCTTTGAAATTTGTTCTGCTTTCTTACAGTTTTTTTGTATTGTGTATAAACTTTGATGCTTGAGGCCTATTAGTTGATAGTGAACACATCCATTGACAGAAGTCAGTCCTGTCACATATTGAAGTCACTGCTATAAAACTCAACCACCTTCAACTTAGTTACATTAACAAATAACAGTATGCAAACATCTGGCATTCATTTGTGCTCTTAGCCATTTATTTTGCTATTCATGTTCAACACTTACCTTGATAGTCCAGCATTTACAAGTGTTTTAATTTGGGGTTATCTATGTGATGTTCACAGTGCACAGCCATTACATGAGTAAGGAAAGGTTGTGAGCATTGCCTTGCATCAATTTTACTGTATTTATGTACATAGGATGAACCTTGTATCCTCTTAGGTGGGGAGCATGTGAGCTATCCATTCCCAATTGGCCAGGGTGAGGGCATATTGTGGACACCTATGTCAACTACACTCACAGCAGTTGATGGTTCCCCCTCTGACCTTGCCAGTGGTGGAGTAGCTACTCCTTCCCCATGATGCTCCTGTTGAAGCTGTTTTTTCTGGATAATATTGTGAAGGGTAGCACAATCAGTGAAAATTTCAGCACAAGTACATGGATTGTACTGCAGGGCTCGCCCTGTTGTATCTAGGCACCAGAACCATGATTTTAGCAGCCCAAACACATGCTCTGTAAGATTTCTTGTTTGAGCATGTGCCTTATTATAGAGTTCTTTGGTGCATGTGTGTGCAATTCTGATGGGTGTCATCAGCCATAGTTACAGTGCATACCCTGCATCACCCAATAAATGACCTTGTGGGATATCCCCCATAGAAAACCTCTGATAGAGTTGAGAGTTGTGTCAAATATGAGAGTTCTGGAAATTGCCAGGGTTCCCGGCGCACACACACTCAGGATGAATCCCTTAGTGTTACACATGACCTGGCAGTTTTCTGTTTATGTACACCCTTCCATGTTACCCGGCTGGTACTTTGATTTCAGTGTGCATGCAGTCTATGACACCTTAGACTTAGGGAAGTGTGCTACAGGGTGGAAATCCTCCGTAGTTGTAGCTCTGTCCTTAGGTGTATAGAGAAAATGTATGAAGTCATCGGCATGCTGTAGCATAGCATTCAGGTGGTGATGAAGGATCCTGGATGCTGATGCCTGTGACACCCCCAGCATATCCTCTGTTGGCCTCTAGAAGGTTCCTGTAGCTAATATTCTAAGTTTTACACACATCTTAGCTTCCACAGGTATTGTCCCCCCTTGGTTTTGCTCTTGTGCTCAGTTGAGAGTGACAGAGGTTGCAGAATTTCTGTTGTGTGTCTCTATCCACCCTGTAGTGATTTACAATTTCCACCTCTAGCAGACCATGAAAAGTAAAACAGGATCTAAACATTTTGTCCTTTTTGCCTGGGGCCTATTAGCAGCACCATATACTTGGGTCTATCACACACACACATGCAGAAGTGCAGCAGCAGCAGCCCCTAACATTCTCTCTGTGTACTGTAGTTTCCATGGTTGTATTCCAATAGGTTTTGGAATTTGAGGCTAAAACCTGCACTGAGACTACACGATTGCTTCCATCCTGGATTGGTTGATTTATACACTATTCATTAAGAGTGAACATGCAGGCCATCATGAAAAAACTATAGCCGGTACCTTACTTTCCATTGTCATATAAACTATAACTGATGCAGACAGGGGTTATAGCCATCGAGAAAAAAATCAATAATGGTAACAGAGCAAAACGTTATAAAACGGAGTCATCTGGTGTGACAGAAAGTGCAGATAGGCAGCATAGAATGGTGGTCTGTAGGATGACATTGGTGATCAAGAAGAGGAGGAGGAGTGTAAGGGCAGCACCAAGGATCAAATGGTTGAAATTGAAAAAGGGTGATTGTGAGGTGGAGTTCAGGGAAGAGTTAAGACAGGCACTGGGTGGCAGTGAAGTGTTACCGAATAGCTGGGTAACTACAGCAGAGCTAGTAAGGGAGACTGCTAGAAGGGTGCTTGGTGTGACATCTGGACAGAGGAAAGAGGACAAGGAGACCTGGTGGTGGAATGAGGAAGTACAGGAGAGTATATGGAGATGGAGGTTGGCAAGGGAGAAGTGGGATTGTCAGAGAGATGAAGAAAGTAGACAGGAGTATAAGGAGATGAGGTGCATGGTAAGGAGAGAGGTGGCGAAGGCTAAGGATAAGGCGTATGAAGAGTTGTATGAAAGGTTGGACACTAAGGAGGGAGAAAAGAACCTGTATTAATTGGCTAGACAGAGGGACTGAGCTAGGAAAGATGTGCAGCAATTAAGGGTGATAAAGGATAATGAGGGAAACATAATCACAAGTGAGGAGAGTGTTTTGAGGAGATGGAAAGAGTACTTTGAGGGGCTGATGAATGAAGACAATGAGAGTGAGAGAAGGTTAGATGATGTGCAGATAGTGAATCGTGAAGTGCAGTGGATTAGCAATGATTAGTAAAGATAGCTATGAAGAGGATGAAGAATGGAAAGGCTGTTGGTCCAGATGACATACCTGTGGAAGCATGGAGGTGTTTAGGTGAAATGGCAAAGGAATTTTTAACCAGATTGTTTAATGAAATCTTGGAAAGTGAGAGGATGCCTGAGGAGTGGAGAAAAAGTGTTTTGGTACTGATTTTTAAGAATAAGGGTGATGTGCAGAGCTGCAGTTACTACAGAGGGATAAAACTGATCAGTCACAGCATGAAATTATGGGAAAGAGTAGTGGAAGCTAGGTTAAGAAGGGAGGTGATGATTAGTGATCAGCAGTATGGTTTCATGCCAGGAAAGAGCACTACAGATGCAATGTTTGCTCTAAGAGTGTTGATGGAGGACAGGGTGCCTAGAGAGGAGTTATGGTATTGTATGAGGAAGTCAGGGGTGGCAGAGAAGTATGTAAGAGTGGTACAGGATATGTACATGGGTAGTGTGACAGTTGTGAGATGAGATCTGCAGTGGGAGTGACAGATGCGTTTAAGGTGGAGGTGGGATTACATCAAGGATCAGCTGTGAGCCCTTTCTTATTTGCCCTGGTGATGGACAGGTTGACAGACGAGATCAGACAGGCATCCCCATGGACTATGATGTCTGCAGATGACATTGTGATATGTAGTGATAGTAGGGAACAGGTTGAGGAGACCCTGGAGAGGTGGAGATATGCTCTAGAGATGAGAGGAATGAAGGTTAGCTGGAATAAGAAGGAATATATGTGTTTGAATGAAAGGGAGGATAGAGGAATGGTGAGGATGCAGGGTGTAGAGTTGGTGAAGGTGGCTGAGTTTAAATACTTGGGATCAACAGTTCAGAGTAATTGTGAGTGTGGAAGAGAGGTGAAGAAGAGAGTACAGGCAGGATGGAGTGGGTGGAGAAGAGTGTCATGAGTGATTGTGACAGATGAGTACCAGTAAGAGTGAAAGGGAAAGTCTACAAAAGGGTAGTGAGACCAGCTATGTTATATGGGTTGGAGACAGTGGCATTCACAAAAAGGCAGGAGTCAGAGCTGGATGTGGCAGAGTTAAAGATGTTAAGATTTGCACTGGGTGTGACAAGGGTGGACAGTATTAGGAATCAGTATATTAAAGGGTCAGCCCAGGTTGGACAGTTTGGAGACAAAGCCAGAGAGGCGAGATTGCATTGGTTTGGACATGAGCTGAGGAGGGATGCTTGGTATATTGGGAAAAGGATGCTAAGGATGAAGCTGCCAGGTAAGAGGAAAAGAGGAAGGCCTAAGATAAGGTTTATGGATGTGGTGAGAGAGGACCTGCAGGTGGTTGGTGTGACATAGCAAGATGCAGAGGACAGGAAGAAATGGAAACAGGTGATCCGCAGTGGTGACCGAAAGAAGAAGAAGATGGTATGACAGATAATCCATTGCTAAAACCATAACAGGAAGCAATAAAAAGGAGAAGAGTCTAATTATGGAATGGATGGATGACAGAAAAGCCTTCAACAGAATCCCATATTGATGGATTATACAAAACTTGTAGATATATAAGATGCACTCTCCATTGATCAATTATATTTTAGAGACTATGAAATGGTGGCAAAACACTTTGAAGTTGGGCCATGATAATGGGCAAATTATTATCTCAGGAATAAAAATCCAAAGGGGGATATTCCATAGTGATTCCTTCTCCCACTGCTGTTTTGTCTTGCCCTTAGCCCATTAAGCTGTTTGCTTAATAGACTAGACTATGACTGCAGCTTGACTTCCAGAAATCAGCCTTAGTCAAAAACATCTGATCAACTTTTCACTGATAATTTAAAACTCTAAAGTTCATCAGATGAGGATGAGAATGCAGAGCTACAAATGTTTAACTGTCTGACATGATATATGAATGACATTTGGTGTTGCAAATGTATAAAAGCCACATTTATAACAGGAAAGGTGCAGTACAAGGAAAATATCACCATGGGAAACGAAAGTAGTATAAAGGAACTTGAATTCTATGAAATGTGTAAATATTTAGGAACAGAAGAAGGGTTGGCAATAAGGCACAAGTGAGAACAATGCTTAGTGAGAAATATTTTAGAAGACTAAAGCTAATATTGAAAACTGCCTTGACATCTACGAATAAAGTCTAACTTGTAAACTCATTTGCCCTTCCTGTTCTCACAGCTTTAGTATAACTGATTGGGCCCAAAAAGTATTAATCAGTTGAATAAAAAAACAAGAAAAATACTTCATATTTATCAAATGATATATATAGCAGTATAGGCCTCCTCAAAATTAATTACACTTAAGTCTACAGTTGTGGCACTGTACACATATTTGCTGATCTCAGGAGAGCCATACATATTAGAAGACTAAAGCTTGAAAAGCAAAAGTCTAAGATGGTAGCTTTGCTTAGTTTAGCAGAAACATTTTAGAAATGAGCAGAAATGGAAATCAAACTAGAAATAGTTGGCAATCATGAAGCAGCTGAACTTGCCAAAAAAAATAAATAAATAAATAAAGAAAAGGACCAGAAAAAAGGAAAAAAAAACAAACAATAATTCCCCTCACGGTGTGTGTTAGTCTGTAATAAGTGCTCGTTCAGGGCCTCTACACCCCTGGAAGGGTATTAATTACACATTAACAGACACCCAGGAGGGCATTATTGCACTTAAGAGTATGGGTTCTCTGTAAAACTGTTGTGTTTTACTTACTTATTTATTTTTTTAAATACTATATTTTATGTACTTCTGATGTAAAATAGTTCCTCCACCTAATGTTTCAAACATGCTGTGGTATATGTTAATGGTGTTGAAGGAAGGATTTTACATCCAGAATATAACACTTTAAAACAATTCAGGCATTTACTTTATTTTGTGGTCCCTTAGTCTTAAAACATTTGGTTTATTGCCAGTCATTGGAGACAGAAGTTATTAAATAATGACATACATTTGAATTTCAGTTGTATTTCCTTCAGAAAATTCATGCTAACACAAATCCTTTTATTTAAGAAAGTTTGTAATTTTATAAGAGCGATCATTAAAATGCGTTCTTATTTTGAGCCTTTGTTTTTAGAATTTATCTAGATTTCTTCTTTGCTACTGACAGTGGTAGATCTCACTCACTCTCTCAGACACACATGCACACACACACACACGCACACACACACACACACACACCTCTGCTTTAGAAAATGCATGCTAACACAAATCATTTAAAATATGTTCCTACGTTCAGCTTTTGTCCCATTTATTTTAGGCTTATCCAGATACCATGATCTAAAAGCATTCTTCTTAACTAAACATATTTTTTCAGAATGCGCAGATGTTCACCTCATATTTTCAGTCTGTTCCTCATGAAATGCACATCTCACCCACACCCCCCACAAAGGCAACCACCATGAAAAACTTCTCCAAAGCTGACTTTGGGCTCCTAAAAACATAGATGCCTTACTTCACAGTAACCATGTCAATGCAAAAGAGATACATGACTGCCGAATCATATACCAATGCACTGCATGAACATGTACATAAATGCATGGAACTAGTCATACTCAACAGAACCAAGATGGTCTCCTCCAAAAAACCCGAAGCCAATCTGATGGTCCCCTGCCATTAATAAACTCGACAACAGAAAGAAGAAACTGTTGCAGAAAAAGATGAAGTCCCAAGACTGGAAAAACTCCCTTATTAGCCTCAACAAAAAGTTGAGATTCCTCATCAAAACATCTGAAGGCAGAATTGCAGCATAAACTAAAAACAACCACAAAGCCTTTTATAGTTATATCAAAAATTTCCACGGCAATACCCAGGTTTGCCCTGAGTTACTGCACAATTGTACCTCCTATACTGAGCCAGCAGTTATTGCCAACATACTGGCCAACAGATTCAGTGCCAACTTTACCTGTCTCTCCTCCCCCTAAAGGACCAATAACAATACCAGAGGAATGCCAGGCATCCAGCATTACTGCAGCACAGGTTAAAGCTGCATTGTCCAATGCCAAGAATACAGCTTCCATGTGACCTGACAATATCCCTAGATGTGTTCTACATGAACTACAAAGTGAACTAGAACCTCATCTGTGTGCCCTGTTCAATCACAGCCTCACCTCAGGCTTTGTCCCTACCGAATGGCACACTGCTACCGTCATCCCTCTCCATAAAGGGGGAGCGACTACAGACCCTGTAAATTATCACTCCATTAACCTGATGAGTCTGATATGTAAGACTATGGAAAGCATCATCATGGATCTAATTAACAAGATACAGGGAATCTCCAAACTCTAGATCCCACGCAACTTGGTTTTGTGAAAGGTAGATCATGCCTACTCAACCTGGTTGACTTCTTTGAGTCAGTCACCAGAGCTGTGGATGAGGGCAAGGCAGTTCATACAGCCTACCTCAATCTGGCCAAGGCCTTTGATACCATTCCCCAGGAATTATTGATAAACTCACCAAACTAGGCATCAACCCCTATATCATGCAAATTGTCTCACAGATAGAACCCACAATGTGAAAGTAGCAGACTCCAAGTCAGACTGCCGACCAGTCACGAGTGGAGTCCAACAGGGATCGGTCCTTGGTCCTCTCCTATTTGGCATCTACTTCTCAGAAGTCCAGGCTAACATGGAGGACTCTGGCTGACCAAGTTCGCAGATGACTACAAGCTGGGAGTCATTATTATCTCGCCAAGTGATGATGACATCCTACAGAAAGGCTCACTGAGACCAATAACTGGTGTTGAAACCATGGCCTTAAGCTTAATGCCAAAAATGCGTCATCATCCCCTTTGTGAAAAACTCAGTTCCCACTAATTACCACATTGATGAGAGCCCACTGAACAATGAAGGCATTACAAGAAGTCTGGGGACACAAGTTGACAGCAACCTCTCTTTCGATCACCACATTGCCACTGTGGTCAGAATGTCCTTCTATGTGGCACATCTCATTACCAAGGGTTTTAAAGAGGTCATCATCTCTTTCTACTCTTCCCTCATTAGGCCAATCGAGTATAATGCCCCATTTGGCATGTACCTCACTAGGCACATGCAACAGCTAGCTAGAAAGGCCACAAAACTACCTCACAAAGAGGATTCTAGGCCTTAAACACATGTCGTACATGGACAGACTCAAAAAACGCCAGCTATTCTCTGTCTCATATCATGTACTATGAGGCAATTTCTGCTTGACTTACAAAGCCATGTCTGACCCAGCTCTGTTAGAAATGCTACATCTAAAGAAATCCCAATCCACCTGCACCACACACTTCGGAGACCTCAACCTCATTACCACAATAATAGAACATGCTGGAGGACAGGTTCATATTCCAGACTGCCCATGCTCTGGAATAGACTTCCATACATATCAAGCAGAGCTCCTCACTAGCTGTCTTCAAGAGAAATCTTGATGAGTGGATGGGAAATAGAAAGTTCACCCTGGGGATCACTCCCGTGGCTCTACTTGATAGAGGCACTAGGAACTAAGGTCGGGTGGCATGATGCCAGGGCACTTCTATGGGCTAGGCTTGTAAAAGGTCCAGGGCCATTAGCCTAGTACACACCTATAAACCTATAAACATATGAAAAATGTGTTTTTTGACAAACTACTGGGATGATCTAAAGATTAAAGTCATTAAATAATGACAATGACATGCATTTAAGTTTCAGATTTCATATCCTTCGGAAAATGCATACTAATACAAATCCTGTAATTCTAGCAACTTTATAAGTTTATAAGAGCAATATTTAAAATGTGTCCCTATTTCTTAGCATCTGTTTCCCCATTATGTCAGTCTTTGTCCAGATTTCTTCTGCTAATAAGTTGAAAAGTATGTCTGAGGTTGAGAGGTACACAGAAGTGCTGCTGCTGCCAGGGGATCACTACATCTCTTTCACACTTTTCTCTTTCTGTCTCTCACACACACACACACACACACACACACACACACACACACACACACACACACACACACACACACACACACACACACACACAGAGTCTTTTCTGCTTTCTTGCACGCATTCATTCACACATGTAGTCAGAAACATTATCACACACTTTTTTTCTTTTTCCATTCATAGGTTCATAGGTTGGTACCAGCCTTTCGGCACCAGGGCCTATACAAGCCTAGCCATAGCAATTCCCTGGCTATTTCTTCCCACAGTATTTACTTCCCTGGACCCCTGTCTAGCAGGGTGACTAACGTGATCCTTGGAGTGAATTTCCTATCTTCCATCCATTCATCAAGGTTCCTTTCGAAGAGGGCCAATGAGGCGCCCTGCTTGACATGTATGGGCAATCTATTCCAGAGTCTGGGGAGTCTCTGGATCAGAAACCTGTCCCTCCAGCATATTTTGTTCATTGTGATGACAAGGATTAGATCCATGAAGCATGTGTCTGAGGGATTGGGATTTCTTTAAGTGTAGCATGTCCAACAGCTCTGGGGTTGACATGGCCTTGTATGTTAAGCAGAGATAGCCTCTGAGTAGACAATATGCAACAGAGTATAGATGGAGTTTTTTTAGACAGTCAGCATAGGGCATCTGCTTTAGGCTTGTGATTCTTTTAGTGAGATATTTCTGCGGCCTTTCCAGTTGTTGCAGATGTCTTGAGAGGTACATACCGAATGGGGCATTGTATTCTATAATAGGTCTAATGAGAGATGAGTACAGTGGGACAATGACCTCTTTTTTTCTGGATGAAAAGCCCTTAGTGATGAGATGTGCCACATAAAAGGATTTCCTGCCTGTTGTGGTGATGTGGTTATCGAAGGTGAGACCACTGTCCACCTGTGTCCCTAAGTCTCTTATCACATTTTCAGTGTTTAGTGTACTACCACCTATGTGGTAATTCATGGGTACATGTTTTTTTCCAAAGGGGATAACTATACATTTCTTGGCATTGAGCTTGAGCCCATGGATTTGGCACCAAGCATCTATTTCTGTAAGGCCCTTTTGTAGAATATCCACATCATCTGGGGATTCAGTAATGGCTCCCAGTTTGCAGTCATCTGTGAACTTTGTTAGCCAGAGTCCCTTAGTAATGGCCTGTACTTCAGAGAAATAGATGCCAAACAAGAGTGGTCCCAGGACTGAACCCTGAGGTACTCCACTTGTCACTTGTCTGGAGCTGGATTTGGAGTCGGCTACTTTTACAGTGTGGGTTCTGTTAGTAAGCCAGTTGACAACCCATCAAGTGACGTAGGGATTAATGCCCAGCTTAGGAAGTTTATCTATGATTCCAGAGTGGGGTATGGTGTCAAAGGCCTTGGCAAGTTCCAGATAGGCTGTGTGGACCACCTTACCCTTGTCCATGGCTCTGGAGACTAATTCGAGGAAATCATTCAGGTTCAGGAGACAAGATCGTCCCTTCATGAATTCAAACTGCATGGGGTCCAGTGTTTGAAGGTTGCCAATGTCTTTGTTTATAAGTTCCATGATAATACGTTCCATGGCCTTGCAGATCAGGCTCATCAGACTGATGGGGCGGTAGTTCCTGGGATCCAAGGTGGATCCCCCCCCTTGTGGAGTGAGATAAATGTAGCTGTGCACCACTTAGTGGGCATGAAGCCTGAGGTGAGGTTATGATTAAACATGACACTTAGGTAAGGTGCCAGTTCATTTTGTAGCTCATGTAGTACACAACCTGGGATGTCATCTGGTCCCATGGATGCTGTATTCTTAGCTTTGGAGAGTGCAATTTCTACCTGTGTGGCTGTTATTATCACAATTTGGCAATCTTTTGGTATTGAGATGGGCCCTTTAGGGGGTTAGAGGGGGGTGAAGTTTGCACTGAATCGATCTGCCAGGATATTAGCAATATCCTTGGGATCAGTATATTTAATGCCATTCTGTTGTAGCTCAGAGCAGATCTGAGCATTGCCATTTAGATTCTTGACATAGCTATAGAATGCCTTGCACTTGTCTTTGGAATCTTTGGCAATTTTATTTTCGTAACTAGCTTTGGAGGATTTTATGAGGGATCTCAGCTTCTTACTGAGGCTGGTAAGGGAATTTTTTGCATCCTGGGATTTTCCTCTTTTCTGCAACAGTTTCTTCCTTTTGTTGTAAGGGACCACCAGCAGATTGGCTTGTTTTATTTGGAGCAGAGCATCTTGGTTCTGTTGGGTATGGCATGATTCATGCACAAGTGGATGTGCTCGTACAGTGCCTTAGTGTAGGAGTCAGCAGTTGAACTTTCAATTCCCGTCTGCATGGGTGTCATGAAGTTTGTCACTTCTGACTTCAGTAGCATGAAGTTGGCTTTGGAGAAGTTTTTTACTGAGGTTTCCTTACTGGTGGGTGGGGGTGGGATGTGGATGTCAAGGGTGATTAGCTTATGGTCAGACCTGACTAATGAGGGGGTGACCATAGGTGTGGAGCATCGATTTCCCATGTTGGTAATAACCAGGTCTAGGATATTTGAGCCCCTGGTGGGACTAAGGATTAGTTGATCCAGGGCATTGGAATTTATGAATTCCAAGAACCGTTGGGCAAAGGTGTTGGTACACAAGTAGTTTTCCCAGTTAATGGCAGGGTAGTTGAAATCTCCCAGTATTAGGGTGTTTGGTTGTATCTTAATATTTTCCAGTATGTTCAGAAAGGTGTAGTGAGAATCTTGGGGCATGGTGGGGGATCTGTAGCAAGCTACATTTTGGACTGGAGTCTTACCTAGTGTTAGTTGCACCTGGAGAATTTCATATGCATTGTGTTGGGCAACTAGGCTGGTGTTGTGAATATCCTTGGTGAATATGGACACTCCTCCACCTTTAGTGTTTCGGTCCTGGTTTGGTGGCCGAAAAGTGTGGCAAGAGTTGTAGCCTGGTATTGCAGGAGTGCTCTCAGGAGCCTTGAACCAGGTCTCAGTTACTGCACAAATATAGATGTTTTTCATTTTTAGGAGTGCCTTGAGAGCGTGCATTCTGAGGTTTAGACTTCTAGCATTGAGTAGCACTACCTTCAGATTTTGCATGCTTGTACCTGTTATGGTAATGGTTTTGTCCTTTGAACGTTGCCTAAGAAAGGCACTATAGGAGTAGCAAGTCAAACACTCTCTCTCTCTCTCTGTTACTCTCATACATGCATACACTCTCTCACACATGCTTTATTATTACATTTAATTTTTTTTTCTTTTTTAATTTACACTCACTAACAGCAAAAGCCCTGCTTACCGAGTGCAAAATAATAGCTTACTCACTCTTACTTTCACTGACATGCACAGATAGGTTCATAGGTTCATAGGTTTATACTAGGCTATCTGCCCTAAGGCATTTATAAGCATAGCCCAAATTTTTGTGGCTTACGCCACCCCTTATATGAAAAAATACTGTGCCCATTAGTTTGTTGTGCCTCTGTCCAGCAGTGACACAGAGATGATTCCCGGGATAAACCTACGATCTCCCATCCACAGGTCAAGATTTCTCTTGAACAGAGCCAGTGAGGTGCTTTGCCTCACATGGACCGGGATTTTATTCCACAGCATAGGGAGTCTCTGAGTGATAAATCTATCCCTCCAGCACATCCTATTTATATCTGTGCTAAGGTTTAAGTCGCTTGCTCTAGTGGTTTTGGTGGATTTGGATTTTTTTGAGGTGGAGCATGTCCATTAATTCCGGGTTGGACATGGCCTTGTATGTCAGGCACATATCACCTCTGAGCAGACGGTATGCAACTGACTAGAGCTGGAGTTTCTTCAATCTGGCAGCATATGACAGATTTTGGAGTCCCTTTATCCTTTTAGTGAGGAACTTTTGGGGTCTCTCCAATTGCTGCAGATGTCGGGTGAGATACATCCCGAATGGGGCATTGTACTCGATCATTAGTCTGATAAGTGAAGAGTACAGGGGAACAATGACCTCACTAGATCTGGATGTGAATCCCTTCATGATCAGGTGGGCAATGTAGAAGGTCTTTCTAACCACTTTAGCAACGTGAATGTCAAAAGAAAGGCCGCTGTCAACCTGGGTCCCCAGGTCCCTGATAACCTCTTCTGTGCTTAGTGGATTGCCACCTATATGGTAGCTTGGGGTTACCTTGTTTTTCCCGAAGGGTATGACTATACATTTTTGGCGTTAACTTCAGGCCATGGCTCTGGCACCAGCTATCTGTTTCCGTGAGTCCCTTCTGAAGGATATCCGTGTCCGATGCACTTTCCACTATGGCGCCCAGTTTGCAGTCTTCTGCAAACTTTGTCAGCCAAAGTCATCCCATGTTGGCCTGTACTTCTGAGAAGTAGATGCCGAACAATAGGGGGCCAAGGACCGAGCCCTGTGGGACACCACTTGTGACCAGCTTGGAGTCTGACATAGCGCCAGCAACTCTAACCCTGTGGGTTCTGTCCTTAAGCCAGTTTGCAACCCATCTTGTGACATATGGGTTTACATTTAAGCTGGTAAATTTTTCTACAATACCCGAGTGGGGTATTGTGTCGAAGACCTTTGCAAGGTCAAGGTAGGCTGTATGGACTGCCTTTCCCTCATCAATGGCCTTGGTGACTGTTTCAAAGAAGTTGACCAAGTTCAAAAGGCATGATCTGCCCTTGACGAAGCCAAACTGGGTTGGGTCCAATGTCTGCAAGTCCCCTATATCTTTGTTTATGAGCTCCATTATGATCCTCTCCATAGCTTTGCAGACTAGACTTGTTAAGCTTATGGGGCGGTAATTACCAGGGTCCGTAGAGGCACCGCCTTTGTGGAGTGGGACCACAGTTGCCGTACGCCACTCCTTGGGCATGTATCCTGTGGTAAGGCTGAGATTAAACAGCTGCCTTATGTGCGGGTTTAATTCCTCATTTAGCTCGTGTAGCACACACATATACTCAGAGACAGCCATAAAGAAACATGCACTCAATTTTTTTAATTGTCGTCTTTTTCTTTACATATCTTACACCACTAAACAGCAAAAGTGCTGCTTAGTAAGTGTAAAGTAATGGTGGCCATTCCGTTTTTGCAGTCCGAGCTCTAAGGCAGCTTGATATGCTGCCATGAAGCATCGGACTCATTTTTCAGTGGACATTACTTGTACATTAATACCTTGCAGACAACATTCATTCTCCAGTCAGGGCTGATGCACAGTTTGTCCATTCTCTATAAATGGTTAGCCAACAGTACTGCCCCACATACAAAATACAAGGGAAAAAGAAGAGGTAAGAACAGCACTAAGGAAAATGAATTCCAGTCACAAATAGATCAGATTCAAATTTTTGGTGTGTTAGAGCAAAAGTGATTCTAGAAGGTACTGATAGCAGTATGGAGAGAAAAGCATATCACGAATGATTGAAGAATATGCATCCTGTTGCTAGTGTATGAGAACAAAGGGGGCATTCACAACTCTATGGCTAGTATAGCGGTATCAAACTCCTGTCACACTGCATGAATATTCTGGACAAGGGAGATTGATAAGCAATTACTCAATAGTACTAGAATGCAAGATGGGAGATGAGCAGGTCAGATACAGATCAGGATGCAGAACAACTGGTCCAATGTTTGAAGTGAGACAGATGTCTGAGAAGAAACTAGAGATGAGCAAAGAGTTTAACTGGGCACTCCTAGACTTGGAGAAAGTACGTATATGACAAGGCCCCACAAAAGCTGACTTGGGCAGTCCTTTGAAAGTTCAATATCCCAGAAACATTGGTAGAATTAGTGCAGAGTACTGCAAGGAACTGATGACAAAAGTACAAACAGTGTTTGGACTCAGAGGGTTTCCCAGTTGGAGTGGATGTGCATCAGGATTCAACTCTCATCCCACTGCTGTTCATACTGGTGATGGGCTACGTTAGCAAAGAAGTCAGAGTGGACAAATCAACAAAGTTGCATTATGAAGAGAATGTGGCATTACAGACAGACAGAGGAATGTAATGCAAAGCTGAAGGCACATGAGATGAAACTGTACAGATAAGACAACTGTAATGGCAGCAAATGGGAAAACCAGAAGAAGCTGAGAATTGAGATAGAGGGGAAAATAATACAACGAAGTAACAGCTTCAAGTATCTGGGAGGGGTAGTTGAGGAAAAGGGAATTCAAACTGAGGAGGTCAAAGCTAGAATCAGAGGGTTGGTGCTAACTGGCACAGAGTGTCAGGTGTAGTATATGACAGAAGAATGCCAAAGAAGCTGAAAAGAGAGGAGAAAAAAACAATGGTGAGACCAGTACTGCTGTTTGGTACAGAAACAAGTGCAGTAAAGACCGAGCGGATGAGGAAGCTAGAAGTGATGAGGATACAGTGCCTGAGAAGGGTAGTAGGATGCACACTGTTGGACAGATGAAGAAATGAGGACATTGGAGCAAAAGCCCAAGTAGATCTAGTTGCAGTGAAGGTGAAAGAGAATGGATTATGGTGGTTCATGCACATATGCAGAAAAGAGGACAATCTGATGAAGATGATTTGGGGCAGACATGAGGTAGGTAAGAGGAAATGAGGGGATCCAACAACAAACTGGATGGATTGTGTAAATAAAGACCTGCAGCAATCAGGTATGACTGCTGAAGAATGAAGGAGTGGCTGTGAATTAATAGAGATAGTGACGATTAATATGATCCCCCAAATCCACATAGAAAATGGGGAATTGATGATGATGAAGATGATGATGATAATGATCTCTAAGAAAACTATACATTAACAACTTTTTGTGGGATTTTTAGCAGTTGTTAAATAGTTTAAATCATGACTCAATATGCCATTCAAAACATTTCACTAAGTTGGGAATTTTGTTACTTGCATTTTTTTGCTCAACTTTAAGTAGCTATGGCTATTTTTGTCATAAGTGCAGTAACATCGAATCACTTTAATGCTTGAAATCCTTTCTCTGTAAATACTAAGTTTTGCTTATCTAAGTAAATTTAGTCCGTGTTGACCAGTCATGGTTAAAATGTTGCAAGGATATCTGTTCAAAACCTAGCAATGCTGAAATTATTGAGGATATACATCTGTGATATTGGTCTGTATAAACTTTCATAGCATGCAGCAATTGTGTATCACCCATGCAAACCTTAAGGCCTACTTACACTTATATTTTGTTTTTGAAAGTGACTATGTGTAACTACTGCTAAGTAGTGTGTAAAGTGACACAGGCATTTTACTTTTTAATATTACTTTTGTTAAAAATGGTTATGGATGATCTGAGTGTGCTACTTGTGTTGTGTTACACTTTTTCTGTAGATATCCACCTCAGAGTTATCTGATACAGTAAAGGAAGGAATACCCCAATGCTTGTTAGCCATCACTGCTGCTGGACACATTTCACATTCTTCCATTTGTTCTGTTTAGCTTACTCTACTACTTTACCATTTTTGACTTAAAGCCTACTTGTTGTATTGTAAGCAGCTTTTGGTTTTCCGCTAATGTCACTTTTTACATATGCTACTCCTCTCTGGAGCTCAACACATGCAAGTCTTAGTTTTATCAATGGATGAAAAACCTTTATTCTTACTCATCTGAAATATGAAGATGTTTATTTGTATTTCTCTCATATTTAAATGTGGTTCTGGAATAAAATTGTATAGAATTGCTGTCCAGCTAGCCAAACCTAAACAATGTTCTACCTCATTGACTACAAGATACAGGTAAGTAATGGAAAATAGATTGTCTTCGCTGTTTGCAGCTCACCTTGTAGCAAATATTAAATAGTTTTGGGGCTTTATCATGAATAAACAGTTAACCTTATCTGAGTCCCCATATTGCATTATTCAATGGCCTGGCATTGTATTCAAAACTAAATTGGTAGTGCACTAATCTAGAGTGACCATTTACAGGGAAAACCCAGATGATAAAAAAAGAAAACGAGTATAAATTCGATAGAAGTATAATCCAGGTTGTTACAAATATACAGCTATGATATAGAAATATAACATAGCTGGTGACACATGAGTAATACAGTGATTTACAATAATGTGACAACAAATAGGCCAATATTGGAGGAGTTATACTAATAAACCACAAGGATTCTGGCAATGATTTATATTTCATTTCTGATTTAAATTGGAGTGTTTTTTTCACCCAGGACATTGTTTGCCATTTATTATACTCCATCTACTTGAGTTATTAGCGGATCAGGTGGATGAAAAAGATCCTTTGGCATCTTTCAAAAAGAGTAGGGAATTGTTCTTGATCATCATCATCATCATCATCATTGTAATTGTCATCACCATCAGCCCACTTTTCCCATTTCCTACATGAGGTCAGGGTCAACAGTTTTCATCTCTCTCTATTCAATGCCACTCACCTACCCTCTTTGATACTAATGCCTGATAGTCACAGGTCTTCTCTCACACAGCCTTTCCACCTCTCTGCTGGACAGCCTTGTTTCCTCTTGCCCTCTTCCTGTCTGTCCCAAATCTTCTTTATCAGATTGTCTTCTGCTTTTCTTCACATGAACCAAACCACCATAATCTGTTCTTTTTGATCTTTTCTGCAATTGGAGCTACTTTGGCTTCTGCTCTTATGCTCTCATTCCTTCATCTGTCTCACAGTGTGCATCCTACCACCCATCTCGGCCACTTCATTTCCATCACCTCCAGCTTCCGCAACTGCTCTGTCTTTACTGCCCAAATGTGTATACCATATGGTAGTACTGGTTGCAGGACTGTGTTATATCCCTTACTTTTAATTTTCTTTAGCATTCTACTGTCATACACTGCCCCTGATGTTCCGTGGCATTTGGCTGCAGCCCCTCTGATTCTAGCCAAATCCCTGATGCCCTGGCCACATTTTCCCTAGTAGTATGAATAACACTTCAGGTCACTCCTGAAAAAAGGTCAAAAGCCTAGTATATATAAAAAAAGAAAATTAATTATATTCTTCATAATAATAAATTATGTTCCTCATCTGTAAATATGTTTGTAATTAATTGCTATGTTAAATTGTTAATCACTATGTAATCCAATGTAACTACTGTCTGTTTATTTTAACTGTGGAGCTTTTCTCCCAGGGCCTCTGCTGAAAATGGACCTACGTCCATTCGGACACTCCCAGTCAACAAATGTAAATAAATAAATAAATTATATCATAAACAAAGTAATGGAAATTCCTACTTGCATGCTATACACATTTGTTCTATTATACTTAAAATCTTTATGATATAGTGAATTCTTAAGGCCTAATTTTAATTGGTCTGTAATATAAGATTTTGAAAAGTAGTAGAGCATTTGTTATATAGCTATACTGATTCCAACTCAGATGTTTTAAAAGTATTATGAAGTTATGCAATATTTTTTTCCATTGGAAACATTTTCCTGATCATGTAGCCAATGTTAGTCATTTTTGCTTTGATTGCACTACATTAGCTAAAAATAAACAGAAATTTTTAAAAGATGATATCTTGATGGTGGTTTTTATATCATTAAGTTTTTGAGTAATTGGTCATAGCGGTGAAATCATTTTCAATTGGTATATGGACTTTAGCTGGAGATAAGAACGTTTATTATTGAGCCTTTGGATTTTTCTGCTTTTAAGTGGTGCAAATGCAGTGTTTGCCCATTTATAGAGTCACTTTTCACATGGATGATAGTTGATGAAAGACATTCTTTTTATTTGTTTTGCACTTACAAAACATACATACTTTTTAATAATACAGATTCAAGTATCAAATAAACTACTAATCTAAACAGAAAAACAATGAACAGCAAACCAAAGTCAACCATAAACTATGCATATTAATACATTATACGCTTTCCACTAATTAAGCAGAACAGATATTATCTGCATTACCAGCAGCATAAGTTGCTTTATATAAGCAACACTCTGAAAAGTTTTAAAGTGTGACTGCACAAGCATTTAAGAGATATACCATACTGAAATGATAGCGATGGAATAACTATGGAAATTTTGCTTGTCAAAATGTGGATTAGTGTGACTTGCTTCAATGCTGAGATATATTTACATTAATTCAATTATGTGGAAGAAAGGAAATTAAATAAAAATACTTAGTACAGAGACACATTAAATTATTAAATATAGCACTATGTTTCCTAAAGAAATAAAGAATAGCTCCCATCTATGTTCATTATTATAATGCTGAATTATAGATAGGTCTATCTGTCCATCTATTTATCTATCTAATGGAGAAAATGGCAAACTTAATGTTGTGGCATTTTCACTTCAGGTGTAAGCCCACATTGTGAAATGAAACCACAACTATACTTTCACTGAAAACACACAGACAGAACTATTAATGTTCATTTGGCTCAGCATAAAGTGTAACAGTGTATATAAACACACACACACACACACGCGTACAAACACACACACATGTGCAAACACACACACAAACACACACACACACTCACACATACAAACACACACACACACACACAAACACACATAAACACACACGAGATGTAAAACTTTTTATTGGGTGACACCTTCTTCAGGAATTATTAACTTGATGTTAAATGCTGTGCTTAAGTATCCACTTGTTACTAGAAAGGAAAGTACATAATTTATTTACAACTGGCTAAAAAAGAGTCTTGAAAAATGCTAGGATGGAAAACATGCAGCTCTTGCTACACCAGAGAGACAGACAGTATGTATGTGTGTGTGTGTGTGTGTGTGTGTGTGTGTGTGTGTGTGTGTGTGTGTGTGTGTGTGTGTATGTGTGTGTGTTGGAGAGAGTGAGAGAGACTGAAAGTATAGAACAGGATCTAGACATACACACACTAACACTCATTTACACCTATGATGGCACTGACTTTAAAGGTTAACAGAGGACATACTAAGCATGTTTTTAATATATTGTGTCTATTGCTGGAAAGAGGGAGCACTGTTAGCTGTGTTCCGTCAGTTTTCAGTGACAGAATATTTGCAGCTATACATCTGGGCCTGCTGATGATGTAGGCCAGTCATCAAATCAGTCTCACTATGGTGTTTGTGTCAGTGTGAATGCCATAGTCCACAAGCTGAAATTACTTACAGTTGAAATAGTTTAAGTGGTGATGGAAGAGACCCAGAAAATTTAAAAACTATAGTGGAGGTGTCCTGATAATGTCAACAGATGGCTTTATTTAGTTATGAGTAAAGCTCTCATTTGCAGAAGAACTTTTCCCATATGCAGAATGGAATATGAAATATGAATAATTATTTTTAAGACCACAGTAGATGAGTTCCCATCATGAAGCATGGCCAAAAGTGTGGTCAGTGTTTGTAATAGTGGTAACTCTACAATCTGCTGCAGGGACACCAGTGGCAAGAAAAATACTCAAAGAAATTGGCCTTTCCACAATTCTACTCGGAGTACCTCTGCACCTGACATATAACTGCTAACAGAATGTGAATATGTCAGCAAACCACTTTGGGTGAATAATTTGAATAAGTCAAGAAAACTGACTTCCAGATGGCCTCAAGTTCTAACAAATCTTGCAGCGATTCAGAAGAGTGGGTAGCTATTTCCAAGCTCTTTTCAGCAATGGTCGAGAAGCATTGATCCAGAAAAAGCGCATTGTTGTGAAGTGGATGAAACAAATAATGGGCTGATTATGGTACAGTGAGGATATCACTCCAGTGCATTCTGCCGGAGTTCCGTAAGGCATGGGTTCTGGGAGAAGACATGGCAACCCTAACGGAGAGAGAGAATACCTCTTACCCTACCTGGGGAATGCCTAGCAATGCTATACAAAGAATAAAGTGGTGTTGATGGAAATGTTGAAATCTCATCTGCATTTCTCAGCTTCCTAATACGATAAGGTTCAAACACAGCAACCAGTTTTGAAAACTGTTAAATAAAACAAACTATAACAGCAATGTATTCTGATTGATATATAAGAGAATCAGGTTTGGAAAACAACCTATACCACACTATTTACTGAAGCAGTAGTTGTGTCCTATAAATGCCTATGCAAATATGTGGCCAGTCAGACTAAAAAGATTATTTCAGGCTTACAGGGAGCAGACCCACACACAAGAAAAATAAAACTGGAAGCAACAAGAAAGTTTGTTAAAGCTGATAAAGTAACAGCAAGTTTGTTTTTTTCTGAAAGGAAGACAGGAATATGAGTAAATAAGCAAATTAACTCCTGTTTGGCATCTTTTTTTTCAGAATTCATGGCTAATGTTCAATACTTTTGGCTCATCAAGTTCTATTATACATTCCCCCAAATAACCAACATCTTATAAGAGGGTTTAACACAGGCAAATTATTTATTCCAAAGCCATGGCCTAAAACTCAATGCCAAAAATGCATTACAACACCCTTTGGCAAACTGTCAACTCAAGTTAATTACTCCATCGTTAAAACACTCCTGTGAGTTGACTGAGTACTAAGGGATCCAGGAACATATGTAGATAGCAGTCTGGACTTTAACCAACATGTGGCTTAGATGGTAAGAAAATCTCTCAACCAGCTTATAGGTAAGGGTATGGCATCCAGGTCCAAGGAAGTTATAGTACCACTCTACCTGGCCCTTATCAGACCTGTCATTGAATACAGTGCTCCCTTTGGCATGTACCTAAACAAACACTTGTAACAGTCCGAAAGGTCACAAAGGTTTCTCACCAGGAGATTCTAGGGCATGAATACCCTGTGTTCTACTGTGTTCTACATTGGTCATCTAAAGGCTCTAGCTATGTAGTCACTTTTCTACAGGCTGAGAGGAGATCTTTGCTTGGCTTACAGTGCATCCTTAGACCAAGCCGTAATGGATCTGTTGCACATGCACAAAACAAACGGCACCAGAAACACGAGATCCAAGGATCTAAACTTCACTTGTGACATAAACAGAACATGTTATAGAGGCAGATATGTGTCCCAAAGGATCCCTGCACTATGAAATATGATCCCCATCCATGTAAAAGGGAGTTAATTCCTGACCCTATTCAAATGTAATCTTGACAGTTGGATGGGAAATCATAAACTTATCCACCATTCTGGCTCTCCATGTCCCTTATAGATAGAGACCATCAATAAGAAAAGTATTATCCTAACCCACCCTGCAAATTGTTAGTTGCCTCCCTACTAACATGCACATCCCCCACACACACTGTATTGATGCCCATGATACTCAGGACCCAAATAATTTGGGGTATGTGACTAGGCTTGTAAGGGTCCTAGTTGTGGTTATTAGTCTAGTAACAACATATGAACTGATGAATCTTTGAGCCTAGTCATTTTAAGTTGTAATAAGAGTGAACATAACATCTTTCCAACTTTGTGTATGTTTTGCAGTTAAGTCTTTATCCCCTGCATTTAATGTATAACATTGCAGTACTAATAATGGGCCAGATTCCAATACATTAGTGTAGTGAGAGTGAACAGCCTGCACCATCCTGCGCTCATTATACTGAACAATACATTCCACCCTGTGCCCTGAGATGATACCATCTTAGGAGGTAGGATTCTTCCTGTTCAGTACCTCACAATGTTAAATCATTGTACTGAAGGGGAGGACTGTTACTTCCAGACAAGCTCATGAGAGCCACTAACTTTCTATGCTAATGAACCTCATTACCTAGTCTGAGCATTTACCAAACATATGGAGAGTGGGTTCACCAAGTCTGCCTGAAGTCTTTCAGACCCAGAACTGCAGGCATATACCTTCCCTGTAATACTATGCCTGACATACAGCTGGAGCTGCATGGCCATGAGGCTGTTCTGTGCAAGAGCTTCACCTGTAGGGTGGACTGGTGATGACAGGCATGTCAACTAACACTGCTGTCATGCCTGCATTCAAGCCATCACAGAAGTGACAAAGACATAGGGAGCCTTAGCTCACCAGAGAATTCCTTGTATTTTTGTAAAAGCAATAAAATGAGCTATCCCTGGTGTAGTTTGTGGTTAGCCTACTCTACACAAAGCCATGTATGAACCCTCTCCCAGGCATGATGCTTCTCAACTCCAAAACCTTCACTACAGCTCCTCCTGTACGTGGACCTAGTAACTGAAGGTATAGTCTGGCTTCCCAGCTGGTGCTGCCTGCAATATCTGGTTTCACATAAGGTGGAACTTCTGCCTTGCATAAAGGCCATTCATTTCAATGAACTTCACCACTGATTTGGTCTTGTACTTTGGCAAAGCGACACCAAATTATTTTCACAGTATGAGCCCAATTCTCATTTTGAAACTGGGCTTAGAGCTATGTGAGTCCCCACTGGAACTTGTTAAATCTATATTTTGACTCAGGCATAAAGTAACTGATCACATTGAAAAAAAGTGAAAATATCTGGCAACAGATTCTTTTACAGAAAACTAATAAAGTCTGCTTTAAGCACAGGGTATTTCCAATGAATATGACTCCTACATCGGTACTTGTTTTTATCATTAAACATGGCTGCCTGTGGTAATAGATTACACCATGGTTTTCAAACAGGGTATTCTAACTTGCGAAATGTAATTAATAACATGCTAGTTAGGCAGGTGACTAATGACTTCCTCTTGAAAATGAAAGGCGGATGTGTCGTAAAATTCATCTGCCCTATTTTTCTTTTAGCAGAAATATGTGATTGCTTTCATTTCAAGTGCCGTTCGGTTTCCTGAAATGTTGATGAACCTACTGCCTGAGAGTCGGCTTTCTGTTTTCATTTGCTACAAGTAGCACAATTTTCCACATGAATGATAGGTCTGTCAGCAACAATTTAGTATGCCAATCCTCATGAACATCACACCCCTGTGCTGATTTCTGAACAGAATATTCACTGAACTGAAACTGGAACTATCAGGATGTGCACTGCAATATAAAAGATAACAACTGAAGCAATAATCTTGCAGCAGTTTTTTTTCCCCTTGAAATGACTCTTTAAATTCATGGTAGCAAAACAACATAAATTCTTAAAGAAATCACAAAATATATCATAAATGCAAAGGATCCTTTGCTCACTACATAATGTATTTCTGTACGAGTATTATAAAACACCGATTATGTGTGTGTGATAAAATGTTATGTATACCACCAGTGTGTAACAGAAAGTCAAAATGTTTTTTGGCACTTACATAATTTAGCCTACAAGACAGATATCAAGAGCATCAGACATTTACTAATATATATTTATGAAGAGTAACATTTATGTGAGATGCATGTTTGAAATTATATGTCATTTTATAAAATCCACTGCATTTTTTTGATGTGACCTAGCAATCAAAGACTGCTGATATTTGGTCCTGTAGTCCAAACCATAAACTGTTTATTATTCATTGCAATATAAGTAATTAATGATTATTTAATTTCCTTTTCTTTATATTATTTCCAATTCTTTTTGTATGCTCTTGAATGCTGCATGGATTATGAAAGCTCTAACTTCAAAACACAAGTGGCAGGATATACAGAGACTTGTTCCACTAGACACTGAGGCAACAGTCTTTTCCTGCAACATCTCTAAGCTGTACACTTTTTGATCATCAAAGTGGCCGTACTCTGAGCAGAGATGCTACACTTTCCCATTTCACTCTCTTTTAGAGTATGAGGTAAGAGCTCATCAACTGAAGAACTGGATTCCAGTATGTCTTTGTCAACAATCTTCTTCAAATGTTCTAATTTAGGCTTCATTTCTTAGCATTACTACTTTTAACATTAAAGAAACTAAGAAATATTACATTAGCTATACCATTGTTGTTTGCAAGTCACATCAACTCTGTAAGAAATGCATTGCCTAACTATGTTGGCTTCTTAACTAGGGAAATTGTTTTGTTAAGTAAGTAAAATTCACATTCCACCATGTACTCTGCATTTTTTGTCTGGGGCCTGAGCACAGTATGATGCTTGCTGCATCTACAAAGGGCTCCATAATGCTGCCCTTACATAATGTGAGCACAGCCTATAGGCCTAGTCCCCCTCCAGCTGAAGTGAAGAGGAAGCAAAAGAAGTAAAGCAGAGAAAGACAAAATCGAGAGCACATGGCTAAATATGTCAGGGCTAACACAGTCCTTTAAAATCCACAAACCACAAGTTTCACTCCATGGAGCCCATCCAGTAATTTCCATATACCTACAACCAATGCCAGCTTCTGTCCCTCACCCATGTAGACCTTCTGACAGCTCCTGTAGTTGCTTTAAATGTCTATGCTAAGGGTTACTGTGGCTGGTACAGTGTTGCAAGTACTAAATCATATTATTATCATTACTGTGGTGGTGGTGCTGCAGTAGCATTGTCGCCTCACAGTTAGATGTTGCCCGTTCGATTCTCAGTTAGACTGTCTTCTGTGTGGCGACATGCGTGAATGGGCATTCCTTCGTTGAAGGTTGTGCATTAGGCCCGGCAAGCCAGCACGTAAAACTCTACTGCCAATCATTAGCAGACCGGAGTTCCACTGTGGCGACCCCTAACCGGGAAAAGCCGAAAGACACACACACATTGTCTGTACCTTCCCAGAGCAGCTACACCTCAGAAATTTAGGGGAATACAAAGTGGAAAAATCCAATAGTACTTGAGGTGTGTGTGTGTGTGTGTGTGTGTGTGTGTGTGTGTGTGTGTGTGTGTGTGTGTGTGTGTGTGTGTGTGTGTGTGTGTGTGTGTGTGTGTGTGTGTGTGTGTGTGAGGACATATAACATGTAGGTCTGCTATCCTCTTTGCCTTGTGTTCCCACCAATCTTGACATTTCTACAGCTGGGGACTATTAGATAGATAAAATGATCAAAGTGTTCCCTTAAGGTTAGTTGTAAGGCATGAATAAACAGAGCTAATTTTTAGGGATGCACAGGAGCTGACAGTGGGTCTAGTTCAGGGAAGGACAGGAGCTGGCAGTGGGTCTAGTTCAGGGAAGGACAGGAGCTGGCAGTGGGTCTAGTTTGGGGAGGGTCAGAAGCTGTCAGTTGGTCTATTTGGGGAAATGCTGGCGGGTATGTTGGTATATATTAACTGGTCTTTTTGCCGTGCACCTGGCTTATTTGCATGAATTGTTGGAGGTTTACTGGATTGTATTATTCATGCTTTGGGCCACACTTGGTGATATTTTTTCATTGACAATTGAGAGTTTATAAGTACATGGACAGTGTTACTGGAAACCACTGAACATGCTGTTGCTTGTTGTATGACTTTATGTGGAAGTGTGCCATATAAGCTTACTAAGAAGTTTATTACAAACAAAGAAGACACATTATATTTATTCAGCATCAGTTGGACTCTTTTAATATTATCTTCAGGTATTTTTGGCTCCTGAATGTGTGTTTTTTTTTGACAAAATACACAGGAGCCATTGCTAGATGGCATTTTGAATGTAGAAGTGGTGCTTGCCATCCAGAACATCTTATTGGAGGAATGAGTTCTCTTCCTGTTCACTGTGATGATATTCTGAAGGGTGTTTGAGCCATGGAAATGGTGTGTATGACATTTTTTCTGTTTTCTACATATTAGTGAGATAGAAAAGAATTATATTGCATGACTTTGATTTGTGCTAGCTGCTCCATGTTCGTGGCTGTGAATATTATTAACATCTATAGTCCAAATTTGTTCTCAGAAGCCTGGCTGAAGCAGTACCATGTTGTGTGACTTTGCAGGGTTCGTATATTATGCTACATTCCAATTTATTTAGAAGACGTCTCAGAATTATTTATTTATTTTGTAATTATTGAGAAAAAGAAGGAAGAAGACATTTAGTCACTGTTTCCACACTCTTTTGAGAAAGCTTTGGCTTTTTCCTCTTGTGTTGTACCTTCGCAAACCTGGCTGAAATGGTTTGTTCTGGGAAGTACTGGTGAATCTGCACATGCTGTATTATTTATAACAATAATGTTTTTTACTGTTGTTTTTGGTGGATGTGTATATAACTGAGTTTAATTTAAATAACAACTGTTTATAAAGATTACTTTTGGTAACAATGGATTTGGCTCAACTTGTGAAAGGAAAGGACTGACTGCTGATAAAAACAACATGGATATTTTTGAACAGAATTCTGATAACATGCAGATACTGTTTCAAATTCAACTTCTTGCAATGATTTATTTAAGCAATGGATTTGAGAATTAATTTATGGCATTGCAAACATTTTAAAGCATATTCTATGAGAGTTTTTTTCCTAGGGGTTTAAGGGTTCGTTTACAGCCCTTGGTAAGGGGGCTGGATGACCAACTTATGAGTGAATGGCAAGAAGCTCAACAGTCTGCATCGCTGCTTTTTGTAAAGGTTCTGTTGTCATTTTATGAAAGTCAAATAGAGCAGATGGGTGATAAAGTGAGGATGCTGCATGAATCAGTGAAAAAAATTGAGCAACATGTTGAATTTGGCAAGCAGACTGAGATGCTGACAAAAAAATTGGTTGCTGTGGAACATGAATTAAAAGCTAAGATGCTTAAGAAATTTTCTTGAGAGTCTAGAGATAGTCAGGGTGGGAAACAATTTGATAAGAAGAAAGTGATCAAGTATGTGAACACTAAGGGGCAGTCTTATGTTAAAAAATGTAAGAGAAGTAAGTCTATTTTAAAGAAATCTGATAGCATTTCTGAGACTTCGGCTGAAGAATTTTCTTCAGCCACTGAGACTGATTTAGAAACCTTACCTTCTTCTCCTATTCCCAAAAAGAAATTGATGGGTATCCCTTTAGACCAGTCAGAAGGGCTGGAAGAAAGCATTGATACAGGAGGTTCTATCCTAGAGACATTACTGTAATTAATGACGACCAAGTAATGGAGCATGTGAATGTTCATAATATATCATCTGTGTCTTTGTCTTTTTTTGGTATTGAATTATTAAACAAAGGTTTGGGTTTTGTTCCATGTTATAATGTACCAGAAGACATCTTTGTCAGTGATGTGGTATTTTTTGCAGATTATTAAATCTGAAATTATATTTTCTAGATAGACATGATCAAGATGATATTCCTTCTAGGGTCAGGTTCAAGCCTTCCACTTTTGTACCTCATGTTAACAAATTTATGGCCAGCTTTCAGCAACAATTGTTGAAGGAATTGCATTATACCTCTCAACCTTTTACAGCAAAAAATCTGGACAAAGCCTAAAATGATGGAGGGACAAATAGAAACAGATTTTAAATATTGTTCTTACAAACTTAGAAAGTTGACAGAATAATAGGTTTTGCATTAGCATGAATTTTCTGAAGGATGTGGAGTCTTAAACTCAAATGTTTGTCATTATTAAATGACTTCAATTTTCATCTATTTGCAAGAAAAGTACAGATTTTAGGAGGAACACACCAAAATATGAGGCAAAAAGCTGTACAGAGTAGAGGTATGAATTTTATACATATCATACTCATTCTAGTTGTAGGAAAAATAACTTAACTAAGGTGGAATGGCAGGCTATGAAAGATTTGGCTTCCGACAAACAAGTTGTTATTAATAAGGTGGATAAAGAGGGTACTGTAGTTGTATGGGACTGGGCAATGTACTATGCAGAAGCCCATAAACAGTTATCAGACGATCGATAGTATCAAAGAATGTACCTAAATCTCACTTCAACATTTAAGATGGAAATTGACAGCTTTTGAGGTTAGCAGTAGAGGAAGGTATTCTCTTCATAGAAATATTTTGTCAGTTGACAGTACAGGATCCTATGAGACAATAACTGTAACTTTAACCTAAGATTCACAAGAATCCAAATTGTCCACCTGGTAAACCCATTGTTTCTGGTAAGGGTTTTTTTACAGAACCATTATCTGAATTCCCTACATATTATTTAAAACCTTTGTTGAAAATGGTACAATCTAGGATTCAAGATACTACTGAATTTGTCAACGTTGTTGAACATATGCAGTTAGATCATGGTTGGTTATTGTGTACTTTGGATGTGAAAGCTTTGTATACTAACATTCCTCACTGGGTGGGCTTGTTTGCCTTAAAATATTTCCTTAATATATAGCCCAGGTTTTAACACATTCTTATTATGTTTTACTGAACATGTTTTAACAAAAAATGTGTTTTATTTCAGAGATGAATGTTACTTACAACTCAGGGGTGCAGCTATGGGTGCATCATTTGTGCCCATTTATGCTGACCTCTTTATGGGTTTTATTGAAGAACAGATCACTTATGATGAGTCCCACAATATTTATTTAGAATCTGTGGACATCTGGAGACATTATTTTGATGACTGATGGCTCGTCTGGAGGTCTGGTGTTACATATTTATTGGAGTTTGTACAATACCTTAATGATAATAAATGGGGTATCCAATTCAGTATACATCATGACCCCAGACAGATTACATTCTTGGATGTCCCAGTTACTGTGGAGGGAGACGGGACTTTGAGTAGTCATATCTTTAGGAAGTTTCCCCAGGTAAATACTCTTTTGCAAGTGAGTAGTTGCCACCCCCCCCCCACATGTTATAAGAAATATACCAAAATCTCAGTTTATGAGATTAAAAAGAATATGTTCTTCTAAATCAGTATATAATACTGAAATGCAGGACATGGTGAGGAGATTTTTGTGACATGGGATTTAAGCAATCCGATATACAGAAAATCTGTGATTCAATAAAGAAAGTTGGTAGGGAGCAATTACTATAATACCAACAAAGAAAATATTTGATTGAACCCTCTGGGTTTACCACAAGTTTTGGTTGTAACACTAGCTTTTTTATGGTTCTGGTTCAATAATATTGTTACATTCTACTGATGGGTGATCGTTTTAAAAACTTTTTACCTGGCAGATGTCTTTTTTTTTCTTTTAGAATGGGCAAGATTTTGGGTGAATGGTTTAATCACCATAAGAAAGGTGATTCAGCTAAACAATCTTTGGGGCAGTTGATTTTAAGGGGCACAGTAGTGAAAGGATGCCATCCTGTGGTCATTGCAGATTTTGTAACTATGTTCCTAAGGCTGTATGCTTTTCATCTTCTAACACATCAAAGGTGTATCACATTAATATTTCTGGGAATTGTGATACAGACTGGATCATATATATGGCCACATTCAGTTGTTCAGTATTTTATGTTGGATAAACTTCATGTTCATTGAAACTCATGATTTCTGAACACATTAGTGACATTAGATGTGTCAGAGGATCCAGTGCTTTATATAAATATAATTTACAGCACAAAACTGCAATGTTTATTTTGTTATTATTGATAAGATTGCGTTAAACAGGGACAACAAAGGTGGCTGGCACACAATGTTAAATAACAAAGAGAAAGGCTGGATTATTAGACTGGGACTTAATGAGAATTTGTAAGAGACCAATCATTTGCAAGAGGTGTGTATTTAAGTCTTGTAACATTGTCTGTTGGTACTGAAGCATTGATGAAGGCTAATTAAGCCAAAACCAGTACACCATTATGGCAGTATAAAGTTATGTTTATTTAGTAAGGAATTGTGCTATTTATTAACTTTCTATTCAACATAGTGTGAGGAGTGCTGGTTGGTGTGTTGGTGTATACTAATTGGTCTTTTATCATACATCCGGCCTTACTTGCATGAATTGTTGGATGTCTGTTTGGGGAAGGGTCAGAAGCTGGCAGTAGGTCTTGGTGGGGGAGGGACCAGAGCTGTTAGTGGGTCTAGGTGGCAAAGGAATCAGAGTTGTCAGTGGGTATTGGTGGGGAAAGGATAGGAGCTAGCAATGGGTATAGTTGGAGGAGGTCAGGAGCTGGCAGTAGGTCTAGGTGGGGGGAGGGACTGGAGCTATCAGTGGGTTTAGGTGGGGGAGGGACAGCAGCTGTCAGTGGGTCTAGGTGGGGGAGGGACCAGAGCTGGCAGTTGGTCTAGGTGGTAGAGTAATAGGAGCTGGCAGTGAGTCTAGTTAGGGAAGGGACAGGAGCTGGCATAAACTCCTGTCCTTCCCAATCTAGGCCCACTGCCAGCAACTGTCCCTCCCCCACCTACACCAATGCAAGCTTCTGTCCCTTCCCCACCAAGAGAGATGACAACTTCAACTTGCACTAGAATTTAAGTCACACAAAAAGTGGATTACCAGGTTCAAGAACTCAAGGGAAACAGTACCAACAGACAGGGACTTTATTGTAAGAGTAACACAAGGAGGTGAAGGGAAAAGAGACAGCAAAATGAATATAAGCTTGTTTTTCTACACAGCTTTTGCACCAAAGGTTTTTAAACATATACTTTTTATAGTTTTCTTAAAATACACCCAACTTGTTACCTACCTGGTGTATTATGGCAGTTTGTTCCACAAGGTCAGGAGTTTATGCCAATGAGATCTATTTACAGATATGAAGACAATTCTAGCAATGGGAATCTCATAGTGTTGATGACCCCAGCTGCCATGGTATGGCGTCCAATGATAAAAGGTGAGTCAGGCCAGGGAACATTTGGGTGATTAGCATGATGTAAGACTGCTCTGTTTTCTTTCTTTTTTTAAGATTCATTTGTCTTAACATTTTCATTGCCTCACAATGATCACTGGCAGAAAGCACAGCAGGAAAGTGGTGAAGTTTAATCTCTATTTGACTTTGTCATTCGTTTCACCCAATACTTTGAAGACATCGCAGCTTTCCAAGCAGCATTGTAGTTGCCAGCATCTAATACACTTCAGTTGTAAGTTGTCATTTTATCCTACAGTATCTTTGTTTTTGGACAGTACTTAAAGCCACATTTGTGATATGCTTCTCAAAGTCAGTACTGTAGTCCAGTACAATGCCAAGGTATTTCCCAATAAATACTGTTTTATCAGGCCAAGAGGATACATGTGCTGCTTTGTGAGGGAGATGGGATCTTCTCTCAATTGTGTTTGCCAAACAACATCACCTCTGAACTACTTTTCTGTTTTAGAATAAAACACAGCCCTACAACACTGATATTGGGCATTCCTACAAAATAATAAATGCATCATTAATCTTCTGTAATTCCCATGTCAACTGCAAATATTACTGCCTTAAAATCCCACTTAGAAGCATCTGGGGACAACAGACTTTTGTTACTGCAACCTGACATGGAGGTGTACATCTAGGGGCTATATTGAAACTTAGGTGCAGATAACTAACTTAGAATGCTTATTATGTAGAGTTAATTTCACCAGAGTGTCAGAGGGACCTCTGAAACACTCACACTTAATATGAGCATTACTAGAACAGACCAGTTTTATTTGTAAGTTAAACTCAAATTCTTGCAGCAAAAAAGTTTGATTCTTCCATCTTATTGTATCAATCTTTCTTTATAAAAAGAAAAGTCTACTCTAGAGTAACTCATTCTGTAGTTCGTGTAGAATGCAGCCTGGGATGTTGTCAGGTCCCATGGATGTTGTGTTCTTGGCTTTGGAGAGTGTGTTTTTTACCTGTGCAGCCATGATTACAGGAACTTTGCATTCTTCCAGTATAATGATGGGCCCTTTAGGGGATGAGAGGGGGGTAAAGTTAGCACTGAACCTATCTGCCATGATATTGGCAATATCAGTCGGTTCTGTATATTTAATGCCATTGTGCTGTAACTCAGAGCAGATCTGAGTGTTGCCATTGTGATTCTTGACATAGATATAGAATGCTTTGTGGTTGTCTTTAGAATCAGTGGCAATTTTGTTTTCGTAACTAGCTTTGGAGGATATTATGAGGGATCTCAGCTTCTTACTGAGGCTGACCAGGGATTTCCTCCAATCATGGGGTTTTACTCTTTTTTGCAGCAATTTCTTTCTTCTGTTGTAGAGTTTGTTTAAGGCAGGGGACCATCAGATCACCTTCCTTTTTTTGGAGGATAGCGTCTTGGTTCTGTTAGGGATTGCACAATCCATGCACTCATGTAAGTGCATATAAAGTGCATTTGTGTAGGATTCAACAGTCGTACCTCTATTGTCTGTCCGCATGGGTGTCATGAAGTTTGCCACTTCTGTCTTAAGAAGTGTGCAGTTGGCTTTGGAGAAATGTTTTATGGTGGTTTCCCTAATGGGGGGTGGGAGCAGGATGTGGATGTCTAGGGTGATTAGCTTGTGGTCGGATCTGACCAATGAGGAATTGACCTCTGTTGTGGAACACCAATTGCCCATGTTGGTAATGGCCAGGTCTAGGATATTGCTGCCTCTGGTAGGGGTGTGGATACATTGATCCAAGGCAATGGAATTTATGAATTCCAGAAAACATTGAGCACTAGAGTTGGTACATGAGTAGTTTTCCCAGTTAATGGTGGGGTAGTTGAAATCACCAATTATTAGGGTGTTAGGTTTTACCCTAATATTTTCCAGTGTATCAAGAAATGAGTAGTTGGAATCCTGGGGCATGGTGGGGGATCTGTAGCAAGCTACAATTTGGATTGCAGTCTTGCCCAGAGTTAGTTGCACTTGGATAATCTCGGATACATTATGCTGAGCAACTAGCCTGGAGTTGTGGATATCCTTAATGAATATGGACACACCTCCACCTTTAATGTTTCGGTCCAGGTTAGGTGGCCAAAAGGTGTGGCATGAATTATAGAGTGGTAATGCAGGGGTGCTCTCTGGAGACTTGAACTAGGTCTCTGTCACTGCACAGATGCCAATGTTCTCCATTTTAAGGAGTGCCTCGAGTGAGTGCATTTTGAGGTTTAGACTTCTAGCATTGAGTAGCATTACCCTCAGATTTTGCTTGCTTGTACCTGTTACAGTGGTGAATTTGTTATTTGAACCTTTCCTAAAAAAGGGAGACAGGTGCAGGCCATCTCTGGCAAAGCATCCTGGTTTGTCGATCATGTCATCACAGGCAGACAGATACTGGATCCCCTTAGAATGATGCCAGAAGCTTAGCCAATTGTTGAAGTCAATCCTTTTGTCCTTGTACTGTGGTATCATTCTGGGTGATGGCAGGATGCTATTCAGGGCTAGGGTCATACCTGCCTGGGCTACAAGATCAGACAGCTCCTCCATGTCTATTTTCATGTAGTCTAGGGAGGTACGTCTCAGGTCATTCACACCAACATAGACAATGACAGATTCATATTTGTACTTGTGGAGTGACCTGAATGCATGTGTTATATGGCAGATCCTGGCACATAGCAGGCAGCTGACAGTAACTTTCTCCTTGTTTAGCCTGGTCAGTGGAACATCAGTGTGCCTGACTATAGAGTCACCTATGACTAGAGTGTTGGGTACGTTGTTATGCCTTATGGGCTGTGGTTGAGTGGCACACTGAGTTTGTGGGCTATGTGTCATTTGGGTTGTATTGGGGGTGGAGGTTGCTTGCTTTTCTGCTTTGGAGGTCCCTGTTGCTTGGGCAAATTTTTATTGAGAGCCTCCGCAAATGTAGGTGTGTGTTTTGTGTTTCTCTGTTTGTGTTTTGGTGATGTAGGTTTTGAGGGACTATGTGATGAGTGTGGTGTGGTGCAGGTGTTTACTTTCTCCTCTTGACTGTCTAGTCCAGTCTTGGGTGAAGAGAGCTGTGCTTCCAGTTTTGTTATATAAGTGCATCTCTGACAGGTTGTAGTGTTCGGTGGTAGGAGGAGAGGGTTGTCTGTGTACATGAGGCAATTGTTGCATTGCCACAAGATGCCATGATTCTTCAGGTTGACAGGAGAAAACACCAGGAGTTGACCCTTAGACATGCCTGGATAGTGGCTTATTCATTAAGTACTAAAAACTGCTTTCCTCTAGACAAGTGAGGAATGTTGAGTTTTATAGTAATTAGTAGCTTATTTAGTGCTTACAATGAGTTCTGAACAAGTGCTGAGCTCAAACAAATTTGTGTGCTGAAACTAAAAAAAAAAACTGGCTAGTTCTAAGAAACAAAATTAAGCTAGAAGGCTTCTCTCCAACACAGAAAGCCTTGGAGTGTCAGAAGCTTGCAAACAATCCTGGATACAGCAAATATGTATCTGGACTAGACTACTTACAGGAAAGGCAGGAAACAAGCATAGAATTTTTTATTTTTTTTTGTAAAGTGGAAAGGTGAAAGGAGGAGCAGAAACTAAGTGGGCTGGCCTTCTCAAATGTTCTCCCTGGATTAGTTAGAATGAGGTAATGACACTAGACTGGGAGGAGTGTCCCAGATCAAATTTTCAGTAGGAGCGGTCAACTGCAAGGCCACCAAGTGCTCAGTCCCCTTCCTCCAATTAGCTCAGTGTGAAATGGCAGAAACACTCACAAGTTAACTTATTAGGTAACAGAAAGTTGAAACCTGAATCAACTTTAAAAAAGCTCGAAAGAACCAATGATATGCTTACTCCGAGCCGTAGTCCAGGTAACCCCCATCAGTCAATGACCATAAACAATCCCCTCTCACGGAAATGCAAAATGGCTTTGGCTAATCTAAGATGGCCTTGAACATGTGCTCAGACACACAGCCTCCGCCACTAACTAGGCCCAAAATACAAGCCTGAATATGTACAATGCTACAAATACCCACACTACTTAGGTAGAAAAAAAACTGCAGAAATGTTTATTACAGCAGAAAAGCAGCAGTGAGCCTTTAAATGAAAGTTTTAAACAGATAAAGGAACACAGAGACTCTGGAGAAAACTTTTAACTGCAAACAAGTTATATGATACACTCTTTGGCTGGAAATCAGAACAAAAAATCCAAACAGATGCTTAATAAATGTAGACAATTTGCAGTTAATACCTCACACACAGTGAAACTAGCTAGAAAAGTATGCAGCAGGCAATAAAAGTGTTATAAATAACTCATAAAAATAAGAAAAAAACTGAATACTTAATGTTATATATTACAGATCCGAGTTTTCTCAGTGCCCTTCCTACAATTAGCTAATTTTAAAAATTACAATTGTTTTTTCACCTATTTTAACCATCATTTCTTCCTCAAGTGAAAACTCCCTACAGTTTTAACCAAAATGTTCCTTATACTGCGAGCATATACACTAAATTGGGTTATAAAGCTAAAGGCATAGTTCACCGCCTGGGTTGGTTTCCTATTTCCAACGTTAATTAAGTAGGTTTCATTATCACTAGTTCCATGTAAAACCCCTTCACTATTTGCCAATTCTAAAATAGGTTTATACACCCCCTTAAATCTCTTTTGTTGTACTTCCAAAGTGAGCTCCACAATTAAATGTTCAGGATAGCCTCTACTTAAGAACATTTGTTTCAGAGTCCTACATTCCTCTAAGAAGTCAACTTCTTCCATAACCATTCTAGCTGCACACACCAACTGCCCCTTCACCACTGATTTGTTTTGGTGAAGGTGGTGGGAGCTAGTAAAGTGCAGCATCGAATTGGAGTAGGTTTTCTTTCAGCAGATTCTTGCTAAAAAATCTCCCTTAATGTTGTCTTTCATTAGTAAGATATCCAAATTAGATATGCAATCTTCCCTAAAGGTACTAGTAAACTTTAAAAATTCAGTAGTCCCATTTAAATGTCCTATCAGTTCATCTGCTGCCAATCCCTCCCCTTTAAACAAAATAAAAATGTCATCCAAAAATCTCTTATAAAATCAGATGTATGACATAACATTAGGGTCATTAAACACATAGTTGGATTCCCAATGGGCCATCACCAAGTTAGCCACACTTGTCCCACAACTTGAGCCCATTGCTACACCCACCTGTTGTAAAAAAAATCCTTTTCAAACAACACAAAGTTGTTAGTTAAAATGATGTCCAAAAGTTCTTCAATTAATCTAATCTCACTGTCTGATGCCCCATGATATTTCATTCTATGCGTGACCCATTCAATGCCTATACTATATGGTATTGAAAAATATAAATCTGTGACATCTATGGTTAAAAAATTAACCTCCTGTCTAAAACGCACAGTGTCAATAGCTGCCAAAAAAGCCTATGAGTTTTTACAGATTTGTTTATCTTTTTCAACGTATTTTTTTAAAATACTGTCAACATGCTTTGCATTGGCATAGTTGATAGATGACCTTGCTTTTACCAATGCTCTCAAATGTGGGGGCACCAAACAGTGCAGGGACCCTAGTTGTTGAAATGGTCAAGTAGTTTAATGTGGGTACATCAATCAGCCCTTCGATAAATAGGTCATTCAAGTAAGTCTTTATATTATTGTGGGCTCTGTTCATTTCATTAATGCTTACTTTGTTATATACATCACTCTCCAACACTTTTTTCATTTTGGTATTATACTCTGTAGCATCCATCACTGCTAACCCACCCCCTTTGTCAGGTTTTAACACCCGTACTGGAAGGCTTCACAAATCATTCAATGCTTCCTTCTCCTCAGAATTAATATTTACCTTCTCCTTGTGTGTTTGCTGTCTCATTAAACCCCTAAGTTCAAGTTCACACAAGTTTTCATACAACAATAGGAGTGGGTGCACTGGGGGTTAAAAGTACTCAAAACCCTTAAACCAATATTTTCTGCACAGTTATTCCCAAACATAAACATTAGGTTCATTTTACGAATACACATCTTTAAATCAATTGTTGTTTCAGATAAATTAAAGTGACTAGATGGAACAAAAGTAAAACCCTTAGAAAACAATTCATCTGATAGTGGGTTAACTTCATAGCTGGAATAATTATAAATGTTAAAGTCACCAGCAAGGTTTGACAACATTTTGCACTCATGAGTATCTTTAACGCAGTTCAATACAGTGTTCATTACTACTTCCTTTTCATGTTGTTCTTGTTGGAATTCCTGTTTGATCCCCTGGTATTGCAGAACCGTTGATGATTTTGACCCTGGTCGTACTGAAAATCCTGATGTTCTCCTCGCTGCTGCAAATTCACTTTATTTTGCCTAATGTTTACATTGGATGAAAATAGACTTGCTGATTGATCTTTCGCAGCATTTCCATTCACCTGGGTTGAATTCTGGGCAAGTCCCATCACGTCATCACCATTCAGACCAAGGTTCATGTTACTATTGGCTAAAGTTAAGCGGGCAATAGTGTTCTTTTGTTGTAAAGGGTGAGGTTTAGGGAAAGCTACCCCATTCCTATAGTCAGATAAGTCTCTATTAAGTTTTTTTTTTATTTTTACTTCAATATTCCTGGCCATCTATTGATTAATGGACCCAAAAATCCTCTTGTAGTCACAGTGGTACCTTGGGAAATCACTATGGGATTGCACTTCTTTGTTCAAACTTGTGATTTCCCCTGATAAGATGTCGATCGCAGACTGCTAGTGTTTGGACATGAGTGAGATTAACTCCAGACCATGTCTGTTAAATAGAGCAATAAGTTCACCATGAAAGTCCGTCCCTGGTTCTAAACCATTAGGGTATTGCCACGATCAAAGACCCTTTGGGACAATACCCTCTCTGTCGCATTCTGCAAAATAGCCCACCTCCAGCTGAAGTTTTCTCAGTTTCATGAGCTTAGTGTCTAATAATGCTAACTTAGACACTAGTGGTTTACTTCCTGCAGCCTGCTGCCCCTGTTCAACCTGTTCCAGCAGTCTTCTGAGGTTGGGAAACTCTTTCATCCACCTAACAATGTCAAGGAACCCAATAAGCCCCAAGGATATTACCAGAGGTGTGGCATTTGTTCTCCGTACATTGTTTGTATTTGTAATCACATTTGCAGTCACAGGTCGTAGGTCTACACCATTGTTCAAGTTATTTTCCATTAAGTTAATACATTTTGGTGAATTAAGCTCTGCAACAGTCATTAAATTAATACCTGGTGTGTGTCCCAAGCTGACTCCATTGGCTCAGACCATCCACTCTTACTGCAAGATCCATGAACCATTGATTCATAGCCATAATGAGTGCTGTTAGGTTTCCAATGTCACTCAAACTGGTATGGGACGTCTCTTAGTGTTGAGACTACAATTCCAAAGATGAATTCAGTAAACCTCCAGCTGCCATTCTGCACACAATACAAACCCAGAAAACAAACCACTAAAACTGTGAACAAATAAAGAACCCAAGAGGTTCCAACATCCACAACAGAATTTAATATACTTAGAACAATAAATGTAAAGTGCTTTTCATCCAGTCAGATCACCGGACGCCTTCAGACAAAAAGCAGTACACAGACATCAAGTTTAAATACAAAAACGTTTCCCTCCATTCAGTCACCCACCCAATCAGATAAACCACATCATTTAAAGCTTATTAAATAATTAACATTCACTACTAGTACTTAATCCTGTTTTAACCTTGTACATAAGTATTCACTAAGATATATCCTAATTAAAGTTACCATTTTTTTTAAAAAGTCACTTCATAATACTACTTTCCATATTTTAAAAATATATATGTGTAAATACTGTTCCTAAAATATAAACACAAAAGTAATTATTAAATAGTTAAAATATCAAATTAATCTAATGAGACTATTAAGTTTTAAAATACAGGCAATAGAAATCACTTCATTTAAGCCTGGAATCTACTAGAGTCCAGACGTAGCTGCCATAACACTTCCTGCCTCTCTAGAATTAAAGGGAAGGGGCCACCGCTTAGATTGTATTTTACTTGGTCTATCACTCTAAAAGTAAAGGTATGGCCTGGGTGACTACTACAATGCCTTGCCAAAGCACTCTCAATCTTGCTCTTGCTTATACTATATATGTGCTCGTAAGACCTTTCCTTAAGTTTTCTATCCGTCTTACCAATATAGTATGCTGGGCACAACTGGCATTGGACAATATAGATCACAGATTTGGAATTACAATTGTACCTCCCATTTATTCTATATGTTTTATCTCGAATTGTAAAAGTACAACCTGATGCCATGTACCTGCAAATGCTGCAAGCCTCGCATTTAAATATGCCTGGCGTTCGTACAGTTATTTGTCTAGGCAGTTCTACCAGTGACTTCAAGTTCCTGCCACATTTAAAAATTACAGATGTTTTTTCACCTATTTTAACCATCATTTTTTTCCTCAAGTGAAAACACCCTACAGTTTTTAACTAAAATGTTCCTTATACTGTGAGCATCTACACTAAATTTGGTTATAAAGCTAAAGGCATAGTGCACCGCCTGGGTTGGTTTCCTATTTCCAACATTAATTAAGTAGGTTTCATTATCACCAGTTCCATGTAAAACCCCTTCACTATTTGCCAAATCTAAAATAGGTTTATACACCCCATCCTAAATCTCTTTTGTTGTACTTCCAAAGTGAGCTCCACAATTAAATGTTCAGGATAGCCTCTACTTAAGAACATTTGTTTCAGAGTCCTACATTCCTCTAAGAGGTCAGCTTTTTCCGTAACCATCTTAGCAGCATGCACGAACTGCCCCTTCACCACTGATTTCTTTTAGTGAAGGGGGTGGGAGCTAGTAAAGTGCAACATCGAATTTGAGTAGGTTTTCTTTCGGAAGATTCTTGTTAAAAAGCCCCCTTAATGTTGTCATTCATTAGTAAGATATCCAAATAGGATATACAATCTTCCTTAAAGGTACTAGTAAACTTTAAAAATTCAGTAGTCCCATTTAAATGTCCTATCAGTTCATCTGCTGCCAATCCCTCCCCTTTAAACAAAATAAAAATGTCATCTAAAAATCTTGCATAAAAACAGATGGATGACAGAACATTAGGGTCATTAAACACGTAGTTGGATTTCCAATGGGCCACCACCAAGTTAGCCACACTTGCCCCACAAGGCATTAGAACAGACCCACAAACATGTCCATGAATGTTACATTACAGAAAACATTGTTATGTGTATGTCCATCCCTCCTTGTATGCACCCCTTCACTTCCACCACTGTTTAAAGGTGTGTATCTACTAGGCTGATGGATGTAAAGGTTGTCTCAAGTGTCTGCATACTGGCCTCACTCTGCTGATGTATAATACAAGCATGTTACCTTGATTTAATAGCTGTAGTGGGCAAGGTTTCAAAATCTGATGTAGGATTCCCTTTGCGTTGTGTTTTGGTGATGATGGATGAAATCCTCATCTAATATGATATGGAAAATGTCATTACTGTGAAGACACATACTGCGCATACTTTGCATATATCCAGCCCTGCACAGATAGTTAGCTATATCTGCTGAATCATAATAATAGTTCAAAAGAGGTACCACCTCTTGTCATTTGTAAAAAGCTGTACGCACAATTAACATGTGAGTTGCAGTGAGGCCTGCAAAACAGCAACTAGTTGTACAAGTGTATTGAGGTAGGCATTGCTGATACAATTTGGGGAAGGCACACAATTTAGTTTAGTCATTGATTGTCAGATTTGAGCTCACCTATGTTTTGACCAAGACCTCACTGCTCTTGCATACTGTGTCACAGAGAAAGCTAGGCAGCAGTTGTCTTTCCCAGACTCAGTAGTGTCCAGAGTGCTGATGGCTGCACATCCTCACTGAGCCTGTTTGCATGAAGGAAGACAAACCAAATTAAATCTTATACCTTTTCCTTAGGCAGAGAACTGCATTTGCTTAGTGCTTAACATTGCAAGAATGAGGAAAGGCCCATTCAACAATTATTTATTTCATAAAACTGTAGCCCCAACATTTCAAAAATAAGAGTACAGCATGAACATCATACTGTCTGACAGCATTTTTTCCTGATAACTTATCTTGCAAGCCTGGTAAACGAAACATTATCAACAAATAGATGTATTTTGTAGTTAACCATAATCAGGTCAGTTACTGTATGTCCCTATTTGTGAACAGTTCAGTATTGAGCACCAGGGGACATTGTTACTTCACACATCCAAGTTGACTTTCTGAAATTCAAATCAAGCATGAGTTAATACTCTACCATTATCCACACAAATCAGCTTCTAAGCAGTGTACTATGTTAAGAGGTGTATAGCATGTCTAACTCTGGTTACTGGGGTGTAATCCTCCAATATATGGAAATGCATTCACATGCACAAATGAAGTGCAGTGACTTGTGTGCTTCACTAGACACATCATTTCTGATATTCATGTGTGTCCTGTAGCAATACACTTCCAAATGATATATCAAGGTTTCGCCACTGTCAGACACAGTCTAGCATTACAGAGCTTACCTGAATTTTTACATTTGCTACGGGTTGGTAGTGGCACTGAACATTGGTAGTCCATGATCATATCACATTGGTATTGCCAGTAACTTGCAATAATGTGGACATACCTTCATCTGAATATGAAGGCACATAACTCCATCATTGCACTACTGCTGTTTCCAAAGTGTGTGTGTGTGTGTGTGTGCGTGTGTGTGTGTGTGTGTGTGTGTGTGTGTGTGTGTGTGTGTGTGTGTGTGTGTGTGTGTGTGTGTGTGTGACATCTACACAGCATCCTGAGAAACAGGTATCTGTCTGTCTCACTTCTGCAATATGCATTTATGATAGCTTATTTCACCTCAATTGCCATGATGTATTTGTATGTAGTTTTGCAAACTGTGATCATTCAATCATATCACAAGTCATGCCTTTGCAGACAGGTATCATGACAGTACTTGCAACTTGCTTCAGTTTGATGATGTCACCTTCTGTAAAGTGAAATTTGACACTATAAAAATCAGAGGTCTGTGATGGCATGGGTATTAAGTACTGTGTTCTCTAACTTGTGTAATTAGATAAATAAGGGGTTCTAGTCTTATAGTAGTCAACGTGTGTGTGTAGTCAGAACAGCATGTGTCTATATCCTGACACCCTCAGTCAAGTAGCATTCAGAAGATGCTTATACAGTTACATGACTCTACAGCAATTTCATACATCCTTCACAACATCCTCTTCTCAACATATCCTGATGATGCCATCATTTCTAAAGTGCATTCTGACAGTATTAAAGAAAAACTTCATTGGGGGTGCATGCATTAAGTACTGCAATTAGATAGGTAGGGGGTTCTAATTTCACAGCTGTCAACATGTCTACCTAGTCAAAACAGTATGAGTTCAGGTCCTGTTGCCCTTATTCAAGTAACATTCAGAAGATACATTTACATTGTTACATGGCTACACAGTAGTTTCATACAGCCCTCCCAACATCCTTCTCTCAGCATAGACTGATTATATCATCCTATATAAAATGCACTCTGACACTGTTAAAATCTGACTTCAGCAATGGCATGAGTTTTAAGAACTGTGTTCTCTGACTTGTGTAATTAGGAAGAGATACTAATCTCACAGTAGTTAGTGTGTGTGTGTGTGTGTGTGTGTGTGTGTGTGTGTGTGTGTGTGTGTGTGTGTGTGTGTGTGTGTGTGTGTGTGTGTGTGTGTGTGTGTGTGTGTGTGTGTAAGTAGTCAGAACAGCATGAGTCAAGATCCTGCTGCCTTCACTCAAGTAACATTTAGAAGATACTTTTACACTGTTATATGACTCTACAGTTTCAAACAGCCCTCCCAACATCCTCTTCTCAGCATACACTGATGATGTCATCCTGTATAAAGCACAGTGTGACACTGTTAAAAACAGACTTGTAAGGTACTGCTAGCATTAAATACTGTGTTCTGCAGTTTTTATAACTAGATAGGTAGGGTTCTAATCTCACACAAATCAACTTGAATGTATGTTCATTCAACAATCAGTCTGTAGATAATTTTACACCTGGATGTGAGTCAACAGCTATGTCAGACACGCCTGCTAACATCTTTTTCTCTGCAGCCACTGATTATGACATACATTATAAAATGGTCTGTGATGATATTAAAAACAGACTTGTGTGGTGGGGCTAGTCCTATGTTGTATGGAATATAGCTTCTATACCTACATAATTGTGGTGCTCAAAATCTGATCTCAGGCCACTTGTTTGTGGGTGGCTGGTGGTAAGTTACAGTCATTTTATGCTTGAATTTCTTTTCATTTGACTACAGCTCAGGAGAAAATTTTATATATCCCCTGAATCCAGCATCCCCCTTTCCCTCTGTCCACATAACATCTTTTCTGCAGAACACTAAGGATGTCATCATTTCAATGATGCATACATACATCATGAAGCAGAGCCCCCTCCATTACCCTCTGCAAGCAATCTCCCAACCACTGGATGTATAATTGCTAATTGCATCATGGAGTTGTGCATGAGTCACATGTTGACAGAGGGAGACTGTATTACATCAAGCACATGCACCCACATACACCCCCTACTATCTTTTATCACACAGCTATAATGATTTACGTTTATACAGTTTTACCTGCTGGTCAACTCCTCTATGCCTTCACCATCACCAAACTATGGAACTCACTTCCACCTTCTATAAGAAACACAAGCAGCACCACCACCTTCAAACAAATACTGAAAAATCATATCAACTCTTCCTGGCTATGTTCCTGCTCTATAACCTAACCTCTTCACTCTCCTTATATGATTACTAAACTCCTATGTCTTTTGCTACTAGTGACTGATGATATTTTCTCCATATTTATTTTTATGTTCACTTGTTGATTCTAGTACAATAATACTGATCTCTGTTTATACCAATCTGATTGAATTCATTGAATTCTGCTTTAATGTATATTTTCTGTAATCAAACAATCTAGATTCCTGCTTTTATGTCTATATTCTGTATATGTTACTATATTTACTATCTGTAACACTGTTTCTGCTTCTGTACTAATTAATGTTTATATTTTTTCTGTATCCCGTTGGAGTTTTTCTCCCCGGGCCTCCACTGAAAATGGGCTCTCTTATGCCCAGTGGACTTATCCTTGTAAACAAATGCAATAAATAAATAAATAAACAATGGCTATGATTTTATGTGCTCCTGGCCATTAGCCTAGTAATGCCCCATGACCCTCTGAACATTGCACATGTCAGTGGTGTTGTCATCCATAAGTGCTATGTTGAGGTGTGATGAGTGTATCCCTACAAAAGAGAATTCCTATCTGTGAAGTGAGTTACCATACTAATGGCCACTGCCAACATTTGGTTACATGTTTCTTCAATAACAGCTGAAGTAATATGCCTCTTGAAGACTGTTAACATCAGTTGATGCTATGTATATTGTTGCCTCACATGTGCCCTTGTACTGCAGAATATCAGCATTTTACACAGCTGTCATGCAACCATCACAGCAACAGATGCAATATGGCACAGGTATGCCTGGGTATACCTAGCATCTGGAAATTATTATCTTACATACATTAATATTACTTCATACTGATTACATGGATACATATGTTTGCATTCATACACATATTGTAGTACTGTTATATAGACAAACATATGACATGTAGGGCTTCAATTGCAACCTTGAGGTATTCATTGCATGCACTACTACACTGCTGTTCACAAAGATTAAACAGGTGTCCCCAGCATTGTGTGAGTCAACGTTTGTGTCATCAAATGTTCTGCATGAGCCACATCCACTACATTTGTCATTTGTTCAGATATGGTGTCAGGGCCCTCGCCCACACATTTCCATTGCTGTTCATATAGACGTATGATGTACAACTGATGTAATAACATGAAATAGGTAGAGCTGTATGACTATGTTAACACTTCCTCTGTGTCACATCTGATTAAGACCAAATGTTTATTTGGAGAAGATATACAGCCTGATGTCCAACTGTATCATAAATACAGATGTAGTGTGACTGTTCTCCATCACAGAAGTACAACTACATCACAGCAGTATTGTCGCTTGACAGCTTGCATGAACACATAAGGATGTATCTCAAGATTTCATGGCAGTGTCACATTTTGACTGTCAGTGCCGGGGGGGCAGTGATTGTGTGGCTCATGTTCTGAGTGTTGACATCCAGTTAATACAGGGTGCTGTATATAGTGTTTGGTACATGACAGCTTCCTCGTTCATTGACACTAGACTTTGCACCATTGTGCTTTATGTGCACATGGGCATAGTTGATGCATTGCCATCAGTCTCACATACTGTATGAATGTACCATTTACATAAAATATTACTTCTTAATTCATACATCAATTGCAGATGCTTCAGATAATATCCATTGCTGTTACAAGAGGCAAAAGCATGCAATACACAGCTGTGTGTAGGGAGTCTACTCATAATATTGTGTTGTTTGTAAGTGTTGTTATCTGTTTATATCTATGTCAGGCAGGGATACTCTAATCAAGTGCATCACATTTGGCACAGTGAGCTCCAGCACATACAGAATTATTCTTTGGGATGCATACCCATTAGGATTTGGCAGTGCAGACTTCCCTTCAAGGTGTTCTACTAGATGCTTGTGTGATACATCTATCTGTGTTGTACCCAGTAAATACACATCCCAGTGACACCATGAATGGCATGGGTTTGATTTTTGCAGGTGTGGATTGTGACTTATATGTCTTGCTAACCTCTTATCTGGCCTGGATTGCCCCTGATTTTAATTCCAGATTTAACACTGTCCCTCTTAACTCCTCCAGAAAGTGGTGTTTATTAGGGAAGGGGCAATGAATTCCCCTTATAGCATACTGTTACTACAGAACATGTATAATAAGTTACTGTTATATATTCTGTCAATACTGCAGATTAATGATCATGTGTCCCTGATTGTGCCTGTTTCTGTCTACGTTTGTCCAGTATTCTGTTGCTTTGTGCCCATGATTGTTTGAGAGTTATGCTGACATGTTAGTCATATTCAAGCAAGTTATTTTGCAAATCTTCACAGGATGCATATAACCCCATTGGATTTAATTTCCTGTCCAGTGAGCATGTCAGTGATGTTTATATCACAAGCATTCATCTCCATTGACATGTAACCTTGTGTCACTGTCACATATAAACTATCATGCTTGATGATATTAAATACTTTGCACAGGAGAGGTAGACAGCAGTACATACTGTGCTATCTACACATATGCTTATTGTAATGCTACTGACTTGTCTTGGAAGTGTACACACAGTGACATCTCCTATCTTGGGGATATTGCTATATTTACCATGCCTTCTTCTTCTTTTCTCATTCCTGTCATTCATGTCTGTGCCCATCTTCATCAGCACACTTCTCATGCCTAGTGTATGTTTCATTGTATTTACCCATGCTATCCTCCATTATTTCATTCTACAAATAACTGTTGCAGCATACGTTGCACACAGTACACTTTTCTTTACTGTGTTAATAAGTAGTTTCACCCCAGTAGTCATTGAAGCTGTCTGCATAATCTCGCCGAGCAGGTTTGCTTGTAAACAAACTTGAATGCTTCTTGTCTCTGTGCCCGTAATGCTCAGCACAGTTTCCTATCAGCTTGTGCTTGTATATGTGTAAGTGCGATGGGCAGCATGAATACATGACTAGCTCTGCTGCACATTGTATTAACACATAAACTCTCTGTAGGCTTTCCGTGAAGAATACACAGAGTTTATTGAATTCCTGGCACACTCCATAAATACATTAATATATTACATGAACAGGAATTGAGGGATATTATACCAGAAAGTGGAAATTCCTATGAGTGGCAAGACAGGTTAACATCTGAGTCCTTAATACCCTTTTCACACAGTACTTTGGAAGGCTTTACTATATACAACTACAGTCACCTAGAAGTCACAGATACCTTTTTTCAATTATTCACAAAGGGACTTAAATATGTCCCTAGTAAGTATAGTGACATTACCAAAGTGATCATAGACTTGAAGCTCTTTATTAGGAAATTAAATCTAGAGAACATGATGGGCCATACAGATTATGGTCAGAAGGGAACCAGTACATTTAATCCCCACTACACCCACAACTCAGAAACCTGGAGATGAGAATAGAACAAAGAGAGAGCTTTTGGAAACTTTGAGATTAGACCCCAATATTAGAATCATGGAACCAGATAAAGGAGGGGGGATTATTATTATGGACCAGACTTTATATGAAGGTAAGATGTTGAATTTACTTAACAACACTGACAGATACACAATAGTATCAATAAATGAAATCAACATAGCCTACAAAAAAATAGATTTGGCTATACAAAAATGATTGATTTAAACATCTACAATTTCCTATACAATCAGGAACCCAAAATTCCTTCTATCTTGAATACCTAAGGTCCATAACCTATAGTGGCGGCTCAAGGTTCCAAGATTTCTACCATTTCCAAATTTCTAGATTATAAATTTAAATATGGCCCAAGTCATCACATCTTCTCAAAGATTCCTGGGAATTCTTGAAACAGATTACACCAGACCTGGACCAACCCAACCTTAAATTCCTTACCATAGATGTGGTAGACCTGTTCTCAGTTATTCCTCATGAAACAGGCCTACAATGGTTGGATGAGGCTATTTCAGTCAGTCCTAAAGTTAAATCAGGGGACAGTTTTGTTATTATGAACTTAATGAAATTAGTTTTACACCACAACTTCATTCATTTTGGGGGAGAATTTTACAAGCAGATTTCTGGTGTCGCTATGGGGGCCAATTGTGCCCCTACCTATGCAGACATCATCCTCTCAATTTGGGAAAGCAAATTTGTCCTGAATAGTGTATACAGCAAGCACTGGGTAGCCTACCACAGGTTTTTGGACGATATCTGTATTTTTGGACAGGGTCCTACAATGAAATCCAGAATTTATGGAATATTTAGAACACAACGGATTTCCTTAAATTTACCCATCAAGTATCTGACGATAGGGTAGAGTACTTAGATGTTCTTCTTAGTAAAAGAGCACAAGGGGGTTTTAAATCCAATGTATATAGAAAGCCTACCTATTCAAATAGTTACATTCATTTTAACAGCTCTCACCCACTTCATCAGAAAAGGGGCATTGTTAAAGGACAGATGACCTCAGAAGATGAGGAATTCCTAAGTGAATGTCACAATTTAAAATCCATGTTTATGAACAGAGGATATCCTGTAATGTTCATCAACCCAATTCAGGAACAGGTGATTAAGGGCAGAAAGGACAGATATAACCCAATATTAGGGACAGGTATTACTACATCCGAGCAGAAAAGAGTAGAAAACAATGTGGATTTTCCACATGCTTTTATTACTCAATATAGTTCAAACTCCATTGACATCAGGAATATTATTATGCAAGAATGTTTATGGCCATTACTGATCTACCTAATTTGCAAGGAAAAGAATTTAAGATGGTGTTCAGTAGGGGCAAAAACATTAAAAGTTTACTAGAACAAGTACCCATGGAAAATAAAACAACGGTACCTATAAATGACAGTGTTCATATATCATACAGCCGAAGCAGTTACTATCACAGCTTTGGATAGGGTAGTAAAAGCAAGAGAGTATTATAACTGTAACAGCAATAGAGTAGTTTATCTTGCAATCTGTTTACAGTGCCCAGCTTATTATGTGGGCAAAGGATATATGAACACATGTATGATGTAAAAAAAGCTAATACAAACAATGCATTGTACAAACATACACTGACATGCCCCACAGCCAAATACAGATTCTTTGTATTAGAAAAGATCAAACTGGACCCTAGAGGAGGACCTTGGCAGGCCAAATTAGAAGAAAGGGAGACCCATTGGCAGATTTCCTTGGAATCAAACAAGAAGCCTGGTTTGAACGATTACATTTCTATCAAACCTATACTAAAACTCAAGGCTAGTAGAATGTAGATTTTTACTTTTATAACAGAGTATTATGGTTTTATATTTTTTAGATATTTTTATGTTAGTATTTTAATAGATATTTATGATTTATGTGTTAAAATATTATATGTTGGTAAAATTGTTTAGACATTTTATTATTTTGTTGAAGGTATATATAAACCAAAGTATATGCCATTTTAGGATGTATACCTTTAATCAGTTAATAGGAATCACATGTTGTATTTAAATTGGTATATATAATCATTCATTCAGATGTTTTCTTGGTCTGAAGAATGGAATATCTTGGCGTTAACCTTGGTTTTGTGGAAATAAAGAAAGTTTTAAACCAGCACCTGTCTATTTCAGAACTTGGATATTTATTGGCATTCTTCCTGAAGCTGTATTTTATTTTGTTACATTAATATATTATAAACCCTACAAACCCCAAATTATATTTTTTGCTAAACTTTTACAAACAATTTGACATATCTTGGAAACTGCACAACCTAGAAATACATTGTTATAATATATTTAGCCAGTCATAGGCTTTCACATGATAGCAAGAATTTCCTGTATGAGTTTGTGTTTATTGCGATATTTACAGAAATATAAAAACACGTGATCTGAAGTAGTTGTCTTTATTTGGTCTTCAACTTTTGGGTTCCCAGATCTGTATCAGATCTGTCTCAACTGCATATCCAGCATCTGATCCAAGCTCAAAGCTCCTCCCCTTACCCATAATGCCACTGTCTCCTTCCTCCCTTCAGATCTCATTTCCCGCCTGTAATGTCCGCATTGTGATCTGAGCTCTCAGCATAGAAGTTTGTGGTAAGTGTGTTTTTTGGCATTAAATCTTCTCTTTTGTCTCTCTATATTCCTTTTCTACTTTCTACCTCCCCTCCCCATGTTTCTGTTGGTTAAAATAAAAAAAAGACTCTTTCTCTCTCTCTCTCTACCATTCCTTGCGTGGTTTGAGTGTTTGTGAGTGTGCTGGGCCTGCATGGGATATGTCTGACACTCCCAAGCCAGGTTTCAGAAAGTGTACAGAGTGTGGCTATAATATCTCACCAGCTGATGGCCACACTCTGTGCATAAAGTGCATAGGGGCAGCTTATCTGTAGCCCTCCTGGTCTATCTGTGTGGGGTTTAACCCCAGGAACTTAAGGACAGGAGGGACAAATTAATACTCAAGGGCCTTCTTTCCTATTCAGGGACTGAAGTCCCTGTGCCTCCAGCTTCTGCTCCTGCCACCTCCCCATCCTCTGGGATTCAAACTCCAAACAAGAGGCCCAGGGATGGGGAAAAGTTCACCAAAAAAGATAGGCTGAGAAAGTGATCTCTGGATCGCTCAGCTCTGGCCAGCCCCCCACCAAAAGTACGGTTGACTCAGAGACCGGAGTCTCCCTGGGTCCATTCTCCTCAGTTCTCCCCAGAGACGGAGGAGCCCCAGATCCATTCGCCAGCTCAGGCTTCTCCTCACTGCCCCTCCAGGCCAGTGTCGGTCACCTCCTCCTCCTGCTCCACCTGGAGCCTTAGCAAAGCAGAGATGGATAGGATGATGCAGAAGTTCATCCGCATTCAGATACAGATGTAAGTCTTGCCTGCCCCCTCTCTCTCTGGAGCAGGGAGCAGAAAGCCCTTTTTCACCCTGATTACTCCTTCTCTGATCTGGCCTTCATTTTTTGAGCCCATGGATCTGAGGACTCTCAGTGTTGAGGGGTCGGTGCCAGTGGTACCTTGTACCTCAACACCGGCTATGACTTTGAGCAGGTGGGATCTGGGTTTGGTATCGGCTCTGAGTGTGTTAGAGCTCAACCTTCCTCTTGGTATTTTGGCACCTGGAGACTCGGTGCTGACTCCCTCATCAGGTCAGAAGGTGACAGTTCCTATGGTCCTTTCTCAGGAGGTCTGTTTCCCTTTGGCTTTTGATGTGGTGGAAAGGGTTATCTCGATTTCCTCGAGACCCTTGACCATCTTGTCCTTGGACTCTGTCCTGAGTCCCTCTGTTTCTGGTACAGTTCCAGCCATCCTGTCATCTCAGGGACAGCCTGCTGCCACTTTGCCTAAGGAAGCTTCTGCTTGGGAGCAGCAAGACTTTGGTGAGTCCTCCCCAAAGATCCCCACAGAGGAGATCCCTCGCAAATGTACGTGCAAAATGAGGCACATAGACTCCCTACAGGAGTCTCTCACTGAAGGCATCGATTTCGAGGAAGGGGAAGGTTTCCCCCAGTCTCCCCCCTGAGCATGTCTCCTTTGGAGACATCATGGAACTCCTCCGCCAGCAAGGGGGTTGTCTGCCCAGAAATCTACCTTGGATGAATTGGTGTTCCTTGAGGCATTTGGCACAGGGCCCTCTACTTCCTGGGTGTCCACTCCCATAGATTCTTTAGTGGACCTGATAACATCTCAGTTGTGGAAGGAACCAGACATGGTGCAGCCCATCACCAAACTCCAAATAAAGTTTTGACCCCCCCTTCAGATAGGTCTCACTGGAATAAGGCCTTCCTGGTTGGTGCTATGGTGGTAGTAGCTGCCACTAGGAAAGATCTTGATCAGGAGAGCTCTATGGTTCATCCTCCAGACTGAGAATCAAGGGCGATGGACTGCTTTGGGAAGTGGATGTAGCTTCAGTGACTTTTTCCATAAGAGCGCTGAATTATATGGCACATGTGATTCAGCTGCAGCGAAACCTTGTGAAGGAGATCTCTGAGTCAATCAATGAGTCCATGTTGGCAGAGGACAAGAAGAAGTTTTCCACTCATATGGCCACTCTAAATTCAGTCACAAACACTTTTTTATGTCTCCTCTCCCATGATACCAAGGGAGCTGCTTGAGCAGGTGGTACAGGCATAGCCATCAGGTGACATGCATGGCTCTGGATCTGTCAGTTTTTGGAAACTTTGAAGATGTCGTTCACCAGTACCCCGTATAACTGTTCCTCCCTGTTTGGAAAGTCGGTATGTGAGACTTTAGATTAGAGTGAGAAGGACGGGAAGACTCTGTTTGCCATTGGAATCTGCTTCTCTGCCTCTCATCGATCCTTTTCTAGGAATCAGTGAGGGAACAAGAAGATGTTGTTCCAGAAATCTCAGACTTTTCCCTGAGACACTCAGGACTCACATTCCCCCAGGGGCTGAGGAGAATATGATAGACATCACCCTAGAGGCAGAGGGGGCCTGAGAAATTACTGATCTCAAGAACTTTTCTCAGACAGACCCACTCAGCAGCCCTGAAGGGTTGCCCAACTGCTCATCTCTGGAGGCAGTCGGGGGCCATCTATCACTGCACCTAACAGAGTGAGAGTCCATCACAAAAAAATCATTGGGTGTTGCAAATTATATCCAGAGGCTATTAAGTCCCCTTCCTCAAGCCACCTCCACCGTCAAAACACCTCCCAAATGTTCCACCCATGCACAGGAAGGATGCAGCACTAGAAATTGCAAATCTGCTATAAAAACGGGTCATCCAATGTGTCTCCTAAGACCAATCTGGATTAGGCATTTATTTCAGGTTCTTTTTAGTGCCAAAGAAGACAGGGGACCTAAGACCAATTCTGGATCTATCTACCTTGAACCTTTCAGTGGCCAAGACAAAATTCTGGATGGTCACCCTTCACTCTATCCTGCCCTTCCTGCAGGAGTATGATTGGATGTGCTTGATCGACCTCCAGGATGTGTACTATCATATCAAGATGGACAGATGCTCTTGGAGGTTTCTCTGCTTCCAGCTAGGAGCCAATCATTATCAGTTTAGAGCACTCCCCTTTGGTCTCATCACAGCCCCCAGGATGATTACCAAAGTGATGTCAGTAGCAGCGGCTCACCTGAGACTTCAGGCATTCAGGTATTTCCCTAATTTGATGATTGGCTCTTCGCTGCCCCTTCCAGGCATCAACTTTGTCAAGTGAGGGTTTCCTTTCTTCTTCTAGCCCAGAGGTCAGGCATTACCATCAATCTCAACAAATCTTCTCCGACCCCTGTCCAAATATTAGACTTCATTGGGGCATGATTAGACACAATTCAAACCAGAGTGTTTCTTACTCTAGACAGAATACCCAGTTTGAAGCTACATGTGCTTTGCATTCTTCACACTCAGTCCCCAACAGCGGAAGTAGTATTAATGGCATCGTGGTCCATGGCAGCCACAATCAATCTGTTGCCCTTGGCACGTCTTCACATGCAGATCCTTCAGTGGACACTTGCAATGCAATGGTCCCTGTTAGATCTTCCATTGACTCCCCTGTCTGAATCTCTTGAATGTGCAGGGACTCTCTTCTGTGGTGGATTCTTTCCTCAAACCTTGTTTGGGAACGGCCCTTTCTCCTACCTTTTCCCATGGCCAAGGTGACTACAGACAACTCTCAGCTGAGGTGAGGGAGCATGGCTCAGGAAGGACAGTTCAAGGCACATGGTCTGCTCTATGAGACCAATCTGCATATCAATGTCCTGGAGATGAGGGTAGTGGTCTTAGTGTTGCAAGCTCTCCATGCCCATCTTGCTTCAGGAATGATTGCTTTCCAGACAGACAATATGTTGGTGGTCTGGTACATCAACAAACTGGGGGGAACCAGGTCTTACCCCTTATGCTGTGAGGCCATGAGAGTATGGGAATGGGCGATTTCCATCAGCAGTTTTTCTGGTGGCAATGCACATTCCAGGGTGGTCCAATATTCTAGCGAACAGGCTCAGCAAATCTATTCTGATGTCTCATGAGTGGTATCTGAATCCTTCAGTAGTGGAACAGATCTTTCACAAGTGGGGTCAACCTTGCTGCAATCTATTCACCTCTCCTTCCAACATGAAATGCAGTGAGTTCTTCATTCTGAGCCCCCCTCAGGAGGAATCCACCAGAGATGCTCTGATTCATGCTTGGCCCCCTGGTCTTCTGTATACTTATCCTCCTCTTATCTTAATATCAAAATTTCTTCAGAAAGCTTGCAGGCTGGGGAGCCTAGTTTTCCTCATTTCCCCATTCTGGCCTCGCCAAGTCTGATTTCCCTCTCTGAGGTCTCATCTGGTGGCTCCACCATTGATGTTATATCTGGTTCTGGATCTCATTTCTCATCTCTCAGGGATTCCCCATCCAGACCTGGACAGTCTAAAGCTCACTGCTTGGCTGCTCCAGTTATCATGATGGTCAGAACTTCTGGATTATCCTCTTCCTTTAAAAGAATTCTAGTGACGGCTCATAAGTCTTCCACCAGAAAAGTGTACTCCAGTAAATGGAAATGTTTCTCTATATGGGCCTCTTGGCATACATTAGATCCTTTCACTGCTCCAGTTTCTGCTGTATTGGAATTTTTATCGGGAATTTTTCATCAAGGTGCCAGTTTTTCCTACATAGTTCAACTTGCAGCAATTTCTAATTATCATGTGTGGGATAATATGGCTTCTTTAACATCTTTACAGCTTTGTAAGGCCTTACTCAAAGGTACCTTTCTTCTTTGACCCCCAGTAAAGGACCCTACGCCACCATGGGATCTTACCCTAGTACTTCAAGCCTTAGTTTCACCTTTTTTTGAACCTGTAGCTTCAGTAGATATGCAATTCCTATCCTGGAAGACTGTCTGTCTGGTTGACATTACTTCTGCCCGGAGATTTCAGAAGTTCAAGCTCTGTTGATCAATGCCTTTTAGATGATTTGTCACAAGGACAGGGTGTCTTTGCATACTAATCCATCTTTGCTATCTAAAGTAGCTTCAGAGGCCAACATTAATCAGGTAATCAACCACTCGGTCTTGTTTCCAAAGTTTCAAAACAAGGGAGAATACAAATTGCATTTATTAGACGTGCACAGACAGTTATGGTTCTACTTGCACAGGACAAAAACCTTTCATAAATCTGACCAACTCTTTATTTCTTACTCCAAACCCTTTTAGGGAAACCTATCTCTAAAGTTACTTTTCCCTGTTTGATTTCTCAATGTATCATTTGGGCATATTCAGCCTAGGGGAATTTCCCCACCAAGTCAGGTGAAAGCACATTCCGCCAGGTCTATGGCCATATCAGCAGCTTTTTGGTCTAGAGTTTCATTAGATGATATTTGCTCTGCAACCACTTGGCCCTCATCCCATACCTTCATCTCACATTACAAATTGGACATTGTATCCACAAACAGGGCATCCATTGGCTCTATCATGCTCCAGAATATCCTTCCATGAGGGCCTCCCAGGTGTCTGGTAGCTGGGGTCTCTTTCCCACAGGTTGAAGACCAAATGAAGACAACTACTTCAGATAAATATATAATATGTACTCACCATAACATTCCATCTGAGTAGTTGTTCTTCATTTGTCTTCAACCATCCCTCCCTCCTGCCACTGGCCTTGTGTGATCAGTGGTCACTGCCTAAGTATTATGGAGGTGGTCACCTTAAGGTGCCTCTTATCCTTGTGTTGCTTTCTTGTATGGACAAGTCTCTGTTTGGTCAGATGATGGTACTGGATTAGACAGCAAACTCGATCTGAGGGGAAGAAGGAGACAGGGGCATTATGGGTAAGGGGAGGAGCTTTGAACTTGGATCAGATGCTGGATATGCGGACGAGCTGGATCTGATATGGATCCGGGAACCCACAGGTTGAAGACAAATGAAGAACAACTACTCAGGTAGAATGATGTGTTGAGTACATAACTTTTTTTTAATTGCATAATTAGCAATATAAATAACACTGAGTATCTCTCAATATGTGCATCTTAGAGTACAAATATCAAAGACAAGATTTCTTCAACAACATTTAAAGTTTCACTTGATATCAGATGTATTAATTGCATATGGAAAAAAATGCTTATTTTCATAATTACTAAAAAATAGCTTACAATGTATCATGTATAATGTAGCATAAACAGACAATGACAATGAATTTTTCTGTCTTTCTCTATGGCATTCGGATCATATTGCTCAATAGCATATAGGTCTCTTAATTATGAAAATATGACTATAAATATGAAAATATAAATAGTAAGTGACAAATGGTGGTTAATTCTCCAGTGTAGGACAGCGTTGATCTTAATGTCATTTTGTTAATAAAGCATTGCACTTCCTAATACTGCCTTTTATTAGCTGGTAATTTACATAATTAAAGAAGCCAGTCTCAAGAAAGGTATGGATGACATAAGGAGCTATGCGTGTTAACTCGAAGTATACAAATAGACACTATAGACTTGAATGCATTAATAGTTTTTAATGTCAGGAATGCCTATAAAATGTTAAATATGTTCCAGTTGATGGAAGCCAGTTATGTACTGAGGAGTCTATCAAAAGGTTGTAAGTTAAGAGTCTGTTCTGGATTTAAAGCATTGATATTCACAAATTGTTTGCCACCCTGTTTTATTTTCACTTGTTTCCAGCAAAGTATATATATTGCTTCAGGTGCCCTTTTAACTTTTTAACAATTTTAGGTCAGTTCTATTATTTTGTGAAGCATATGAGGCATCCTCCTCATCTTTCTTGGTAAAGCTCTTGTTAGGAGAATGTAATAGTAATGTAGGAAGGGTTTAGACTTAGTTACTCATACTTCCTAATGTGAAGTTTCAATCTTAGCTTTATGCTTCAGTAAAACTTGTTTCATCTCAAAGCAAACTTCCAAATGTGATTAACACAGTTATTTAACCATCCAGCAAGAGTTAGATGATTTTTGGTTTGCAATGAAATTTCAAATTGATTATTTTAGAGGAGCTTAGAAGTAATACGGAGACATTATTTCTGGGTGGGATTGGGCCGGTGTAGCAAATGTATTTACATATGATGTGCAAAGCAATAGTAATATTGATGGGGTAGATTATATCCAATGAACAGTGCAGTATATGTTGAATTTGGTTATATGTTTGCATACGCATAAGGGAATTCTAAAAATTCTTACAAATATATTCCAAAGTTTAACTTTAGTTAAAGTACTTACAATGTAACACTGTTCATGTGTGATATGAACATGAAATGTAACATTAACAAGTTAAATTTTTATCTAGTACATTAATGCACCATATATTGGCTTTGCTTACATAATGGTTATTTGTACACATATAAACACACACATACATACAAACATGCAGTTTTATGTATGTATTTGTGGAAAATATGCTTTACAGTATGAACCTGTGCCAAATATTACAACTGAAGCTTTGCTGTCTATATTTAAACAACTCAAAAATGAAGCCTCACAAATGTAGGCAGCTTCACAATATATAGATGGGATCTTCCATTTAAACCTCTTCCTCATCATCAACATATGGGAGGAACACTATGGTCCTGCACATGTACAGATAGAAGTAAAATGTGATGCAGCCCAGAAGATGTGATATAATAGACAAGTGGACATACTATGGTATCAGGCAACATTATCTTCCTATGTAGAGATACTAATCCTATATATATATATATATATATATATATATATATATTTCTATATATATCTGTAAGTGAATACTACCGATGTGTGTTAGTAATCCAATGTGCATGTATATGTGTATGTGAATACTATCAATGTGTGTTAATAATCCCATATATATATATATATATATATATATATATATATATATATATATATATATGTGTGTGTGTGTGTGTGTGTGTGTGTGTGTTCGCCACGCAAGAAAATTATTTTCCTGTGCCCCTGTCAAGCAGAGCGAATTCTATCGATGTGTATGACATACCGGCCATACTTATCTTTCTAATGCCTTATGTTACTAATGGGCTTCATCAGAATAGAATGTTTCATAATCTTACTCAGTTCAAAATGTGTTCCTTGCCAGGGACTGATAGGAAACAGGTTAATATTCACAGACACTTTCTGATCCCATAGTATGTGTTAAGGTATACATGTTTTGCAGAGCAAACCAGCTATGTTGGTGTAGAGGGATGAAACCCTACAATGACGCAGGCCTGAGTTGAGTTATGCTATCCACCCACCTATAAGAGCTGGCAGGCGGAAGTAATTCTGAGGATATGCTGGTTCACCTTTATTTGATGGGAGGGATAATGAGAATATGCTGGAGTGAGGCAGGTGGTCCTTGTTGCCCTGGGTTTTGGTCAAGAACGGAACTGTGACTGACATCTGGATTAGGTGAATTTGCAGGCCATGAGAGGATATTGTCACTTTTGGAGATGGGCACAGAGATGACTAAAGAGAAGCTATGCATAATAGCTCAACCTCACCTTCTAAATGATGCCAACATATAGAGGTTGGGCCTGCTAGCTCTGTTCTAACCATCCTATCTGAACATCAGTAATAGTACCTAGGCTCACTCACTGTTCTCAAACAGGCAACTGGTGACCACAACAGAGAGGCATTAATCACCTGAGTTACACTAAATAACTTGCTATTAAGGAGAGGAAGGCTTAGAGGAGAAACACCCACAAAAGTCAGACCGAACGATGTATCATACATAGATTTGAAAAAACAAAATCTTTCAAAAGAAGATGCATATGATGCAGGTCTTTCTGTTGAGTTATTTTTTTGGTTTAGTATTGTTCTGGCACAGGCATTTAGCCTTCTTGAGCTGACAGTGCTTGTGTCTTAAATAATTGTTTGTGATGTACTCACAGATTATGGGAACTGTAGTAGATAAAATTGAAGGTACCTCATCTTTACACTATTCACAAGTTATAAAGTCTTTAAATAATAGATTGCATTATTTGTTGTATGTTGCAAACAATCCTTTAATGCCTAAATTTACAAATACTGGAATTTTGGCTGCACCCAATGATTCACTAGAACCAGCCATTAATGATTTGACTGATCTGAAAGTTAAATGTCTTAAGCAGAAAATACAGCCTTTTAAAAAGCTTCAATGGAAGTGATTAAGCTTTGAGGTATATATGAAGCTAAAGATCATACCTTGAGGCTTGAGAATCTTAAAAATGCTTGCCTATAAGGATACATACCCTGAACTTCTTAAGACTTGGCAGGCACATAATTTAAAAAGTTGCCTGGAATATATGACTCTTATGAATAATTTTTTTGTGACTGTTGAGGCTGAATTACTGGGTAGCATGAATGAGTTAAGCATGGAGCTAGAAACACACCCATCTAATGTGCAGTATAAGAAGCTCTTTGATGACGTGATGGATCAAATAAAATGTTTGAACAACATTTGCTACTAAGAAGAGGAAACAACAGCATGATAACTGAGATTTTGAACAGGGGAATGGCTTCACTTGGCCAGTAAACCCACTATGCGTATATAGCATGCTTGGAGGTGAACAGAATAATGTGGAGATCACATCCTCATCATTTTCTGCTCCTATATTGTTGCCGCAGGTTGATGATGTTGGTGAGCACCGACGTGGTCCCTTTATCCACGCCTCAGCAGAGCAAAGAAAATTTATGGACAGAAAGGCAAAGGAAAAGTAAAAATGTACCAAAGCCCAAGGATGAGGAGCAGATCACAGACTTAACCAAGGTATCTAGCAATAATCACAGACTTAACCAAGGTATCTAGCAATGATCACAGACTTAACCAAGGTATCTAGCAATGACATCGCGCATAATGTTTTTCTTATTCATTGACTGATACTGAAATGGAAGTATTGAATAAGGGGGTGACTTTTATTCCAGCTGAGAATGGTCATATTTCAGACTGTTTAACAGATTTGAGTCTATTATCTCAGTTATTTGTTCTGCACGTGAATGGACTCAACCAGTGTCTTATACAAGATCTAGCATTTGTTTTCCAACAAGTTATCCAGTAGTGAGTGTGTTTCAAAAACCTAAAAAAACACCTATACAACATGGCTGAGTCTTCTAATATGAATTCTAATGGCTTCAAAAATAAAATGAAAAACTTGCTGTAAAATCATTAGAGAATAATGATGAATTAACGATCACATCAGTTGATAAAGGTGGGGCTATCGTAGTGATGGATAGGGTTAAATATATTGATGCTATTTTGGGACATCTGCAGAATGAAGATATTTATAAACTGATCACAAAGCCCCAGGAGGATAAGCTAATTTCTGAGCATGATACTCATATCTATAGTATCTGAATGATTCACTGGAATTGGAACTGTGACACATATCCTGGTACCAGTTATATATGGTTTAGCAATGATCCATAAAAACCTTAATGATCTTCCATTTAGAGTGACTGTTTCATCACAAGGTTGGGTTACTGAACCTATATCCTTATATTTACAGGATAAATTGAAAGGGATGTTAAAAATGTGCAAAGTTTTATTAAGGCTAGAGCATATTTTTTAAGGAAATTAGCTTTATAGAAGAAGGATTCATTCATAGACTTCTTGCATTGGCCAGGAATCAAACCCAAGTTAATTGCTTGGAAGGCAGCTATGCTCACCACTATACCATCCATGCTACAAAGGTACGAGTGCTGCTACATATTTATTTGTTATGCTGGATGTTAATTGTTTGTGATGAGTCCTAACAGCTATGATATAGAGGCCAATAGACAGGGTTTGAATCTGAATGCCAATTCTACAAATGTTCTCAAACTATATGTGAGTTATGACAATTAGTACTGGAAAATAATGTTTGAAATTTCAGGACTACTATTACCTACAGAAAAAAGTAGCAGCAATGAGCAGTAATGTAGCTAATACTTATGCTAACTTAATTATGTCAATATGGGAAGATAGTTAAGTATTTAATTCTTGTAACTCATATCTTAAAGATGCTTAATTCTATAAATACTCTGTAGATGATATATTTATGTTATGGAACAGTTCAGCTGAAGGTCTTGAACAATTTGAGAATAACCTAACATCAACTGTTAATTTTTTAACTTTTAAGAAAACTTATTCACTGTATAAAATATGACATAGAGTTAGAAAAGAATTTAATAATGAGTTGAATGCAAATTTTTATAAGAAACCTACATATTTACATCCTACAATTATGCACCCACATTTTACTTTTAAGAATGTATTAAAAGAGTAACTGATTAAGTGTTTGATGGGGTTTATATCATAACATTGAATTCGCATAACATTGGACGGCCATAACCTCGAATGTGACGTTCATCGAATCTGTTCATGTACGGGGCAGCACACCCCCCGCTAATTATATATACCAATGCCGAGGTCACACTACAGTGAGGAAAGTGCATATTTACTGATCCTCACTGTACTCTGATCCCACAAGTGCAGATTCGATGAACGGCACATTCGAGGTTATGGCCGTTCAAGGTTATGCAAATTCGATGATATGATATACACCCGCTATAAATATCTTAGAATGAGAGAGAAAATAATACCGCAAATGAGGGTCACCTTTCCATGTCATAATTGCACTTGTGTGCTAATGAACAGAAATTCCTTTTTTCTTCATCCGTACAAAAATTGAATATAGATTTAATAGTTATGTAATCTATATCACCACTAATGTGGTGTGTATTGCTACCTGTATGAAATGTAATTTATTCAGTACTTTTCCGTTATCAGGGCAACACTTTAAATGCGGTAAGTGGTGGTTGAAATCATCACATGACTGCTTATTTTGTGTGTTAGAGCTGTGTACTGTAAACTAAATTATCCCAGGGAATACACTGGGAGAAACTGTGTCTTTTTAGTTTGCTAAAGCAAAGAAACAGTACTACACATTACTAATGTTATCATACACATTAAAAAAAAGAACCGCTTTAGAGCTTACAGCTGTGCGAGAATTCCACCTGCCAGCTACCATTTTTAAAGTGTCCTTTACATTACAGAGAGATAAAATAAAAAAAAGCACAGAAGCAAGTAGCTTTGTATAAATAAAACACACAGAAAAGATAGATATCCACCAATATCCAAGACAGAAGTCTTAAAAACTATAGTCATCTCACCAGAATGCGCTTATGTATTAAAGGTATATCATTGTGCTCAAACGTTGAGGTTCACAGTTAAAGAGGTTACACGAATATTTTATTTACATGTCCTATATATCTCAAGGAGTTAAAACTAAGTGAAGGTTTAATCTGACGAAAACAGCATGCGCGGACCCTTTTAAACTGTTTTGTATTTTTTTGGGATGGTGGAGTTGCGCGCTTACTTATCTAACTCATTTGTAAACTGGATGAGTGGACAGTCACAGATCCAAAGACTTTTTTTTCAGTCACTAACCATAGTCTGATGATAAGAAAGAAAAGAAAAAGAACAACATAATACGGACATACAACTTTAAGTGCGGAAGGTACATAGCACATAAAATTATGCATTATAACCGTGCACATTAAAAGTGTTGCCTCGGTAATGGAAAAGTGCCATTTATTCTATATAGGTAAGACAAATATCAAACTTAAAGAAAGGATTATTGGACATATGTCTAATATAAAGAGACTGGTGAAGGCAAATGCTTCAGCAAAGCATATAACAGAAAATGATAAAACACATCACTTTAAATTTGCAATTTTACAACTGGTTGAGAACTGTGATAGAGATGGGCATTTGGTAAGCAAAACTGAAACTCTAGAAGTAAAATGGATGAACATTTAAAGGTCTTATCAGCCACCAGGGTTAAATGATATGAGTCATTTAAAACCATGTTTAAAAATGCGACCACTAGAATAATGAATGTTTTTTTTTTTTTTTTAATTGTTTTAAGCTAGTATGTTTATATTTGACTATTATTGATGTGTATGCTTTTAAGAGATGATTATGTTAGTTAGGATGATTTCACTGAATTGGGTTGTTTAAATGGTAAATGGTTTTGTTTTTTACTGCCAGTTTTAAACCTGATGAAGCACACTGTGTGAAAGCTGTTGAGCTAGTGGTTCTGTAGTTTGTATATTAAATCTGTGAAGTACCCGGATGTTTTTTGAGCGTTTTTTTTCTGTTGAGCTTTCTGGTATATTATTCTTCTGGCTCAGACTTTCAGCCTGCTTAAGCTAGTGGTGTTTGTGTCTTATGCCTAAAATATCATAGAAAAGTAGAGTACCATTGAGTATGTTCACAGGATCATAGGCTCAAAGGAGTTGTAAGGCAACTAAGCTGTGAGGCCATTTCAACTTTGCAAGTACCCAGCCTTAGGCCTTACTTTCCTATTCAAGGATGGCAGGCTAGTCATACCAGGGATGAGTTTATGAATAACTATCTAGTTGCCCAGCTGATTTTTAAAGGCAGACAGTGTTACACACTGTTTAACTTGAAGAGGAAGCTTATTCCAGAGAAGGGTCTGCAACTGCATGGCAAATATCTCTGTCCACTTTGTCTTATTTATTATTTTCTGGCCCTTAGTGTTATTAGGACTATTTGATTTTGGAGGTATGAGAGTTCTTAGACTATGGTATCATTATGACCCTATAAGCAAGGTAAGGAACACTTTCTAAAGACCCTATATGATATCAAATACAGAGATATAGCTTCCAGTCTCTCTTGGTAGCTCAGGTTATTTAAGGCCTTGATATTTTTAATTAAGATTCTCTGTGGTCTTTCTAATTGCTTAAGATGTTTTGTAATGCACTTCCCAAATGGGGCATCGTAATCTATGATGGGTCTAATCAGTGAAGAGTACAGGAAAATGAGGACTTCTTTTGATTTAGACAAAATACTGATTGCTATAAGGTATGTAAGTTAAAAAGATTTCCTAAACTCCACTGTAATATCATCATTATTTGAGGGAGCTACCCACACAAGTACCCTGGTTTCTCACTACCTTCTCATTTTAAAGAGATGCGTTTTATATATTGTAATATGAAGTTAGGGGTTGCTTACTGAATGCAACAATGTTGCTCTGTGTATCACTGAGTTTGATCTCTTTTTTGTACACCAGCTATTGACAAGTGTAAGCCACTGTTGAAGTGCCTGTATGTCAGACGGGAACATGATGAAGACTCCCAGCTTATAATCATCTGCAAACGTTGCTAACCAGGGATCCTCATTTGAAGTATGATGATCTGAGAAGCAGATACCAAATAGCAAGGATCCAGCACAGACCTCTGAAGGACTCCACTCGTCATCTTATTGTCCTTGATGCAAACCCATACTGTTACTGTGTGAGTCCTGTCCCCAAGGTGGATGACTTTCCACCTAATCATTTACTGTTCAGTTTGGAGTGTCTTCAGCTTATGTATTATATTTACATGAGGTATGGTATATAATTCCTTGGCAAGTTTAAGGTACACTGTGTGGACATCTTGGCCACAGTTTACAGCCTATGTGACTCTTTGAAACAACATTATTAGAATCACCAGGCAAGGTCACTCCATGACAAATCCAAATTGTTAGAGGTTGATTCTGAAAGGATTTTTTATATCATTGATAATTAGGCTGGTTATGATATATTTCATGACTTTGCACATAAGACTGATAGAGTTCAATGGTGGTGCTACCTTTGTGGAGTAACATCATACATATGTGAAACAAAGCCTTTCGCTAGGCTCTGGATAAAGATATTGAGGAGTGGGTACACCTGTCCTTCTTCAGTATGATTTATTATGCAGACAGACATGTTATGAGGCCCCTTGGATGAGGTGATCCCCATTCTGAAGAGTACTTTCAGTTCATGATTTCATGATTTTTGTGATGGTTGTTGTTTTGATTCCATCTAGTATAACCTGGCTTGTAAAATATGTCTCTGTAGTGAAGTTGGCTCTAAATGTATTTGCTCGTATTTGGATGAATATTCATTGGATGGGAGAAGGTAATACCAATATGAATGAGCTCTGAGCAACACTGAGTCTTGTTCCTTGTTTCCCTGCCACAGCTAAAGAACAATCTGTGGTTGTCTTTGGCTTTTGTAGCTAATCTGAGTTCATGGGACACCTTAATTTTTCTGATGTTCTTTTTAGTCTCAACTAGCTGTTTGATGTTCTTCTTAATTTGGGTGTCTTTTGTTCTGCTATGGAAGTTAAGGAGTGTCTTACTTTTATTGTATAATGTATTAATGCTTTTAAACAAGCACAATGGTTTGCTTTTACATTTCCCATTTTGCTTGGATTTAGATAGGGCTACCAAATTAATACAAATGTCCAGCTGGTAGTAAAGCTTACCTGCATAACTCTTTGCAGTATCAACATTTTGAGTTTCAGTGCTATACTCACATTTGGAAACTTGATCATAGAATCATACAATATTGGTACTTTTGAAGTGCTTAAATTCTTGGATATGTGATTTTGATGCAGAAGGTTACTTGTTTGTGATCTGTCATGACCAGTGATGGGGATACTTTGGGGACAGTACATATAAATGCCAAGTGTCATAGGACCAAATCAAGCACATTCTGTCCACTAGCGTGGTCCTTAACAACCTAGTCCAGGGAAGTCTGGTTTATATAATCTAAGAATTTCTTTGTATGTCCTACACTAGTTTATTACTTGGTATTTAAAGTCACCAGGGATAATAGCATTCCTTCTTATTGGGAGTTCATCAGAAAGATTTAGGAGTGTTATATGATTTTCTGGGGACATAGGGTGGGCCTGTATCATTCTATGATTTGATAGTTGATCCTGTTTAGTGTGATTTGAATCTCTTTAAGCTCTGCTTGTGGGTGTCCAGGTTTCAAGGTAATGCAGTCTTTAACAAATACAGCCATGATGCCACAGTTTACAGCTGGTCTAAATGAGTGGTAAGATAAAAACCCAGTTACTTAGTAAGTGCTATCTGGGGTATTACACCAGGCTTTATAACAACACAGACATGGATGTACTCCAAATACAAGATGGCCTCAAGTTCCAGTAATTTCTTGTTTAGATTCCTAGCATTAAGTAGAGATACATTGATGTTTTTTTCCTGGGTGGTTTGTCTTGGAAGTTAGGTTGGGATGTCTGTTAACTGAGCCCTGTCTAAAAAGACACAATTGTGGCAGAAAAAGCTTTTGCCCATGTTTGGAAGTATTGAAAGGAAAACTGAAAGCCATCCTTGGTGAAGTAAGTCCAGTTGTCAAACATCTCATCCCATGCTGGCACAAATACTGAATCCCCCTTGGAATGACATCAGGTGTTTAACTAACATTTAATGATAATACTTTTTCTTTATACTTAGGTATTATTCTTAGTAATGGAAGGATTCCACTCACTACTTTGCTGTTTCCTACATACACATATAACTGTTATGTTTTAGCATCCCATATTCTTAACAGCATGATCACACGTGTACAATATTGAACGGTCTACTGTCTAAAGTAAGGTGAAAAAGCAAGTCAGTAGTGGTTCATATATGTTAGTATTTGTCAGATTGTAAACCTGTAACAGCACACTCACATACCTCTCTTGAGCAGTAGCAGAAGCTATAATGCCCATTATCACACACTATTATGTTTGGCTCTGTCATGATGGTAAAATGTAGTTATATAAGTATGGAACAAGAAAAATACCATTTGCAGTTTTACCCAATTACCCATGAGTACTTTCTGCCTACTGGCAGTAAAGTGTATAGAATTACATAACAATCAACACGTGCTACACATTGTACTGACAACAGCAGTGTACACAGACAATATAAAATATGTCCAACATGCATTATATTTACCAGACTGTGTAACACTGTCACAACCCCATGGAATTAATATTTTACTATTATAAAATGTACTAGGCAGTAACACATTGCTCTGTTCTGTTGGCTATGGGCACGCTGGTTTGTATGGTTAATGGAAGTGAACATTGTTTAGACCTTGAACTTGAAGGAACATTGTGTTGTTATATTACTACAGTATCCATGATGTACTGACTATCAGAGAAAAAATTGGTGTCCTCATTTGCTGTGTTACTGGAGTTCCTTTCTGCCTTTTTAACTGAAGCTGTTTGGGCAGTCAATTCAAAGTAAATATGATGCAATTCACAAATAAATTTGGAGCTCCTATATCTACATGCAGACGTGCAATAAACATGCAGTCAGCTATAGTTACATATTATCCATGAGTTTTTGCTAGATGCTTGCATTATACGTATCTATTGTATTAATGGGTCTACTTCATAACATCAAAATTTCATAACATTGAATTTCATAACATTGAGACCATAACACTGAAAATTCAAAACCCTGAAAACCCAAAACACTGAAAACAGAACATTGAACGTCTGCTTCATAACATTGAAAACTACATTGCACAAGTAAATAATATCACCTCCATCTACAACAACACCTAACTAACAAACACACTTTTTACTATGTTTCTGCAGGATGGCAAGCCCCCCTGCACCACCCCCATGTTGATACAGTGAGGTTAGGAAATTAACTTTTTTCCACTGTAGTGTGATCTTGGAGTTGCTATATTTAATTTACGGGGAGAGTGGGGGGCAGGAACCCCCCACATGGGGGGTGCAGGGTGGCTTGCCCCCTGCAGAAATTCAGTAGAAAGCGTGTTTGTTAGTTAGGTGTTGTTATAGGTGCAGAGGATGTTATTTACATATGCATTGTAGTTTTCAATGTTATGAAGCACACTTTCAATGTTCTGAGTTTTCAATGTTTTGGGTTTTCAATATTTTGGGATTTAGATATTTTGGTCCCAATGTTATAAAATTCAATGTTATGAAATGTCAATGTTATGAAGTAGACCCCTATTAACATAATTGCATTTTAATAATCCATTAACACATCACAACATGAAGTAAATTCACAGGAGAAGTGTTGATAGGCATATTTCTAGGATCCATGCACTAATGGCAATAGCACATGTCCAAGATTAACCCCATAAATACATGCGCCACATACTGCTAGTATGCATTTTACAATACACATGACAATGCATCATACCTATTACTCAATTAACTATACCCACTTGCAAATAAGCAAAGCTACAGTACATTTACATTACAGAAAGAAAGAAAGAAATACATAAATAACTCCAACCTGCATGGTATTTACTTACAAGTGGTAGCTAGCATTTTATGTAAACCTAATGCTAGTTGAATATGCTTCATTTTGCCTATGGATGCCACTATTGAGATACACCAAATATCACATATTTCCTGTCATATAATCCTATAAACTTTCCTACAAACATGGAACAAAAAACAAACTACTGGTTTGTTCCCAAATCCCTTTCCCATTAAAAAAAAACAAAATTTAAAGTCCTGTCTCTTGATAATATAGCCATTGAAGTCACTTCTCATAGCAAATTATTAGAGATGACAGTGAATGATAATCTTAAATTCAACCTGCGTATACAAAATTGAATAAGAAAAACTAATCAAAATCTAGGGATGTTTAATAATGTCAAAAACATTTTCACAAACACAGCTAAAGCTACACTCGCCACTACTTATCTCCTCCTCAAACTTCTTTGTGGTGCTCCCACCCTTACTAACCTTAAGGTACCACAAAAAAACTTGAACAATGCTATAACAAAGTTGCTAAATTTGTAGCAAGTGCCCCATTCAGAACCCACACTGTATAGCACTAAAAAGCTTAAGCTGATTAGAGCTACTCCGTCAACTAACATATACTCATCTTCTTACCACCTATAAAATTATCCAGAATCCATTTGCTTGTCCAGCACTAAATAACATTTTATACAACTATGTCAGTCATTAAGAACTAATGACCAAAACCCCATCTGTCCCAAACCTATCCTAGCTGCTGGAAATTGTCTGTACTGGTATCATGTCGCTAAGGCATGGAACTCCTTATCTCTAACCATCAGGTCAAAACATTCTGAAAGACTTCCTAGCCAAAAGCTCTCTCTGGTCTTGCTCAACATCTGGATAGACTATATCCCTAAATGTGAACAAATACCAATTCACACCTTACATCTCCTTAATCTCCCTTCTTCACTTCCTTCCTTATATCTATCAATTTCTCTCCCCTGGCTCCCTAAATATACCATAAGCCTGTTTTTCTCTCACTTCATAATGCAATTCCTGTTTGAATTACACTAAACTTACCTTAATTTGTCTATAAATGGGTACAATTAATTTCTCTATAAGCTGGTCAAATTTCTAAACCATTAAATCATTGTCATATAACTTGTATCTCTTCTTAACCAATGTTGCCATGTTATGTCTAGCATGGTGTAATTATTTCATCTGTAGTTGGTTTTGTATGATTTTTAAAGACTGTAAGATTATTAGTTTTAAAATGTTTTGTAATACTTTGGTGCTTTTCTCCCCATGCCTCCACTGAAAATGGAATCCCACCAGTTGGACTTTCCTAATAATCAAATGTCAATAAATAAATAAATAAATAAATACATCTATCATTTGGTACTGTGCTAGTCAGAACTGTTCATTTGCTTACATTTTACTAACACTGTAGAGCCCTTTATAATAGTATGTTGTACTGGTAAGTGCCGCTACTAGCACTGCTTAGGAGTAGTATGTTATCATACTGTTACAGTTAACTTGTGTGCACAGTAACTGCCTTACTACTATGTGTTTACTAATACCAGCTATGTGTTACACATTACATTACACTGTCTGATACTATGTGCTTCTAGATGTACTGCCCAGACTACAACAAATTAGCAGACATCAGCTCTGTGTATACCTAGGTACAAACATACTCCACCGTACTCTGTCAAAATACTCAAGACATACAGATATTTCTTTACCTCTGCTCAACCCTCACTCTAGCAATATGTCTTACACCATAAATGTTCATCTGTATGATTTTTTTCTCTTTTGTAACTGTGGTAGTTCTGCAGAAGTGTGGCTCAGCAGAGCCCTCCCATCTTTGATATCACAATTACCATGTAAGTATTTACCCTAACCGAGACCCGGCTCACCAGCTGCACATCACGAAAACCAGCTGCACAGACAAGTTTAAACAGGGTGCAGGAAAAGAGGGAGATTGGGAGCCAGTAGTGCTATTTACAGAGGATTGTTTTACACAGTACTAGGAACGCTGTATGCTGTCATTACTTAGCACAGCATTTTCAGCATCTCTTTATGTGAGCTCACACCCCTTTCAGAGTTGTAAATGCTCATTCACCTAATCTGGTCACTGTTCATGCCTCTCAACTGACTCACATCATTATATTATACACAAGAGGAATGAGCAGGCATAGCCATGTCATTTCTCCCTTCCACCACCTGCTCTTCCAGTTGCTTGGGCAAAGCCTGACTCATTCATTGTAATGTTATCCCTCAATACTAACAAAGATGACTTTCCTTGCAAGACTTCTGGATTTTGACACATACGTTTGGAATCAACAAGGGTTGACAGAGACTGATGCTGTGTGCTGTCAGTCCCTAAAATTCAGAAGCATTACATTCTAATGAGAGCTGTTAATGTTATATGCTGCTGAGGAGCAAATATGGCAGCCATTCTGAGATCCTCATATACATAGAATTACCTGTACATGGTGAAATAATCTAGCTGCCTATTAACAAGGTATGCCCACGTATTTTGTGTGACATTAGTTGTGCTCTTATCATATTTTAGATCGGGGTTCAATATGTACATGACCATAGTGACCTGCAATAAATTTGTTGAAGTTGAGGACCTGTATAGAAGACACGGGTCTATATTAGAACACCGAACTTTCAGAATTTCGAAGAAACAGAAAACCAAATTTTTTCCTAGGAAAAGAATTTGGTTGTCTGTTCCTGTTGCTTCGGTATTTTAAGCTCTGTGGTGGAAAGTTATGGTTCGGGTTCAGGTAAGTGTGCGATTGTGTGGACGTGAGGGTTAGGGCGGTTTAGGTGAGTTTGGGTTAGGGCGCGGGTGAGGTGGCTCTGCGATAGTGACGGACCCTAGGGTTAGGGTTTGGGTTAAGGTAAGTGGATAGTTAATGGTGTATGTATAGTTTAGTGTAGAGTTAGCTGTAAGAGTTTAGGTGTATGTGTGTGGATTGCTGTTTGTTTGGTGTGCTTGTGTTGTGTGTATGTGTTTGGAACAGCAAATTTTTTCCCTAGGAAAAAATTCGCTGTTCTATATGTTCAATGTTTTAAATTTTCGATTAATAGGGTTCGATATTAGAACACTCGAAATTTTGAAAGTTCGGTGTTCTAATATAGACCCGCAGATACTGCCTGTATATTAAGATATTGCCTAACTTTGTGAGGCTTCTTTTGGAAACCATTTTATGTAGATGACAATACTTCCACTGTAATGTTTGATGTGGACACTGATGCATATTCTCCACACCTTTATGATCTATTGGCATGTTGTGTTCTTACAACAACAAAAAAACGCCCACAAAAAACAAAAAAAAAGTGTAGTCCACACTGTATCATAAAAACTATAAACTAAGAAAATAAATTGCAGCATTCACCTCAGACAAGACACCGGTTTATTAGTTAAGTGCTTTTATCCTCCTTCACTTGCAACTTCATCACTACATTGGCAAATTTCACAGCACCCAACAGATGGCGAAACTGACATCACTTCAGTAATACAGAAGGAGGAAGATATGCAGTTAGTAATCACAGCACAAGAAAGCTGGATATGTGTTCACAAAAGCAAAAGGTCAAAACGAAAGAAAAGAGAACCACCTCGGTATACCAGTGTATATTAAAACAAATATTGGAAATGTTAATACTTAAACTGAGGAAAAAACATATGGATCTGTAACTAGATGAAGAGAAGGAAATAACCAGAGCCAACCTTTGACAACACCAGCAGGGCTGCTTCTTCACATGTTTCATTGATCTTGATTTGGTGCTGTATATTTTAATGAAGTCACCTAAAACTGTATAACAAAGACACAAGGATATAGATATGTAAGGAAAAGAAAAAAATGCAAATAAAAAAAATAAATAAAACGAAGGAGTTCACAAAGAAGAGAAATAAAAATCAAAATAAGAGGCAAATCTACATGTAAATGTTAGCATTATACCTACCATCACACAAGAGTAAAAGCTTACCTCATAACTGACATCAATCCCACTTCAGAAAAATAATATATTTTTTTTCTTTCTGAAATGTCTCGGTGCAGTTTTTGACAGCAATATTCTGACTAATGAGACAGTGCAATGAAAACACATGCCACCTTCAACTGCAACATTCCTCATAACTCCCTTGTGAAAAGAAGAAAACGCATCTCAGTCACGCATAACACTATTACCATGACAAGCATTAAGATCAGACGTCTTCCCACAGGATTGTGAAATAAGTTTTTGATCAGAATAACCTTACCGTTATATAAGCATAACTCCATCCATAAGATCCCATTGTTTACCTATAAATTCTCATATATTATTACTGTTATTATTATTATTATTATTATGTGCAGAGCTCACTTTGAGCATTACTTATTCTAAAACTACTGAGATTTATTTGTTTGTTGTTGAAGATGTGTCTCTCCAACCTAACACTACTCTAAGTATTCAACTGCGATACTACCTTTATCATTCTTATAAGAAAAGCGCAGTCCACGTCTGAACTGTCTGCAAACATCTAAAGTTAACTTTGAGTATGTGTCTACCTGTTTGAGCCAATATTCATTATCCCCTGGAGAGCACTCTGCTTTGGCTTGTAAGCAGTCCCCCCCCCACACACACACCCTCATCTTCCATATTTTCCATTTTCTCTCTTATCCCTTCTGTTAGCAAATAGTATCCATAACTGATAAATACTGTGTGTTTGTTACTTTAAATTGAGACCACAGTAGCCTACTGATACAAGGTTATCCTGTTTTTCCACCTGATAAATGGTTAAGAAATGACTTACAGTTTCAGAGCAGTCCTTGGTCAATTCCGATTGTTTCTTAAGCACAAACTTAGGTTCATAGGTAGGTACTAGGCTATCGGCCCTGAGGCCTATACAAGCCCAGACAAAAAGGTACCCTGGCTTTTGCCACCCAAGAAAATTATTTTCCTGTGCCACTGTCATCAAGCAGAGCCACAGAGGTGATCCCCGGGGTGAATTTCCTATTTCCCATCCAATCATCAAGATTTTTCTTGAAGACTGTTAATGAGGAGCTTTGTTTGATATAGATAGGTAGTTTATTCCAGAGGATGGGAAGTCTCTGGGACAGGAATCTATCCCTCTGGTATGTTCTGTTTATTGTGATGACAAGGTTTAGGTCCCTAGAGCATGTAGCTTGGAGGGATTGGGATTTCTTTAAGTGGAGCATGTCCAACAGCTCTGGGTTTGACATAGCTTTGTATGTTAGGCAGAGATCATCTCCGAGTAGGCGATATGCGACAGAGTAAAGCTGGAGTTTTTTGAGACAGTCTGCGTAGGGCATCTGTTTGAGGCCAGTAATCCTCTTTGGGAGGTATTTCTGCGGCCTTTCCAGTTGTTGTAGATGTCTTGTGAGGTGCATACCAAAAGGGGTGTTGTACTCTATAATGGGTCTAATGAGTGATGAGTAGAAGGGAACAATGACCTCTTTTTTTCTGGATGAGAAACCTTTTGTGATGAAGTGTGCCACATAGAAGGATTTCCTGACTACTGTGGCGATGTGATTATCAAAGGAGAGACTACTGTCCACCTGTGTCCCAAGGTCTCTTATCATACTTTCGGTGTTAAGTATACTACCACCTATGTTGTAGTTCATGGGTACAGAGTTTTTACCAAAGGGGATGACAATGCACTTTTTGGCATTGAGCTTGAGGCCATGGCTTTGACACCAGGCATCTGTCTCAGTGAGGCCCTTTTGTAAGATGTTCACATCGTTAGGAGTTTCGATTATGGCTCCTAGTTTGCAGTCATCTGCAAACTTCATTGGCCAAAGTCCTTCTGTGTTAGCCTGTACTTCAGAGAAGTAGATACCAAACAGGAGAGGGCCAGGACTGAACCCTGTGGTACTCCACTTGTCACTGGTCTGAAGTCGGATTTGGAGTCTGCTACTTTCACAGTGTGGGTTCTGTCAGTGAGCCAGTTGGCAACCCATCTTGTGGCATAGGGATTTATACCTAGTTTAGTGAGTTTATCTATAACTCCAGAGTGGGGGATGGTGTTGAAAGCCTTGGCAAGATCTAGATAGGCTGTGTGAACCACCTTAACCTTGTCTATGGCTTTGGTGACTGCTTCAAAGAAGTCTATCAGGTTTAGGAGACATGATCTGCCTTTTACAAACCTGAACTGGCAGAGTTTGGAGATTGCCAATGTCTTTGTTTATAAGTTCCATGATGATACGTTCCATGGCCTTGCAGACCAGGCTCATCAGGCTAATGAGGGGGTAGTTCCCGGGGTCCATGGTGGCTCCCCCCTTGTGGTGTGGGATAACCGTTGCTGTGCGCCATTCAGCAGGCACAAAGCCTGAGGTGAGGCTATGATTGAACATGGTACTTAGGTGGGGTGCCAGTTCATTCTGTAGTTCATGTAGAACGCAGTCTGGGATGCTGTCTGGTCCCATGGATGCTGTGTTCTTGGCTTTATTGAGTGTAGTTTTTACCTGTGCAGCCGTGATTACAGGAACTTTACATTCATCCGGTATAGAGATGGACTCTTTAGGGGATGAGAGGGGGGTAAAGTTAGCACTGAACCTATCTGCCAGGATGTTGGCAATATCAGTTGGGTCTGTATATTTAGTGCCATTGTGCTGTAACTCAGAGCAGATCTGAGTGTTGCCATTGACATAGCTATAGAATGCTTTGTGGTTGTCCTTAGAATCAGTGGCAATTTTGTTTTCATAACTAGCTTTGGAGGATTTTATCAGGGATCGCAGCTTCTTACTGAGGCTGGCCAGGGAGCTCCTCCACTCATGGGATTTTACTCTCTTTTGCAACAGTTTCTTCCTTCTGTTGTACAGTTTGTTTATGGCAGGGGACCACCAGATTGACTTCCTTTTTTTGGAGGATAGCATCTTGGTTCTGTTTGGGATAGCATGATCCATACACTCATGTAAGTGCTTATAAAGTGCAATTGTGTAGGATTCAGTAGTCAGAACTGTATTGTCAATCTGCATGGGTGTCATGAAGTTCACCACTTCTGTCTTAAGAAGCATGAAGTTGGCTTTGGAGAAATTTTTTACCATGGTTTCCTTAATGGGGGATGGAGGCAGGATGTGGATATCTAGAGTAATTAGCTTATGGTCGGATCGGACCAATGAGGCATTGTCTTCAGGTGTGGAACACCAGTCACTCATATTGGTAATGACTAGATCTAGGATATTGTTGCCCCTGGTGGGGGTGTAGATAAGTTGATCCAGGGCATTGGAGTTTATGAATTCCAGAAATCTTTGAGCAAATGTGTTGGTACATGAATAGTTTTCCCAGTTAATGGGGGGTAGTTGAAATCGCCCATTATTAGGGTGTTTGGTTGAACCCTAATATTTTCCAGTACACCAAGAAAAGAGGAGTGGAAATCCTGGGGCATGGTGGGTGATCTGTAGCAAGCTACAATTTGGATTGCAGTTTTGCCCAGAGTTAGTTGCACTTATTTATTTATTTATTTATTTCAGTTTGATTACCGGGGAGGTCCACTGGGCTTGAAGGCCCGTTTTCAGTGGAGGCCCGGGGAGAAAAGCTCCAACAAGGAAATACAACAGTTTAAATAGTTTGACTACAAAAATAGTTTCAATTAACATGCAAAGTCATAGACAGTATGTATTATAGATAACAGGTAGTTACAAAAGAATAAACACTAAACAATTTCAATTATTGTTAAGGAGGAAAAAAAGGCTTGCATAATGAAAATACAAGTTTTACTGTTTAGTTCCCTGAGCTAAATAATTTTTAGAAAGGAATAGGAAGGTGAAATAGGAAGAGGTTAGCCTGGAGTAAAGGGAGAAGACTGTTTACGAGTTGTAGGCTGAAGAGTGCAGTTGCAGATTCTGTTTAGATAGAGGTAGGAATGAAGTTGGGTTTTGATGTTATTAAGGTTGGTACATGTCCTTAGTGATGAGGGCAGGGCATTCCATTTTTTAGCTACTGTAAAGGATAAGAGAAGCTGACCTGCTGGGCGCTGGGGTTTTTGAACTGTGATCAGGTTTAGTTGAGAAGATCTAAGTGGTCTAAGGGGGGTGTAAGGTTGTAGAATATTAGAAAGAGCAGGGCAGTTAGAAGGTTGTAACAATAGTTTGAAGGCTGTGGTGATTTGGATAAAGTTAAGTTAATTGGGAAGTTTGAGCCAGTTTAGAGAGTGAAGGGAGGAACAGTGATTAGAAGAGGATTTGGCATTTGTGGCAAATCTAGAGATTTTGTCTTAGTATAGTTCCAATTTGGTGGTAAGTGTGGATGAAAGATTAGTGAGCAGGGGGGCTCCATATAAGAGGGAGGGAAGGAGGTAGGTAGAGGCAAGGGTTAGTCTGGAATGAAGAGAAAGGAAGTGGTTGTTTAAAGGCAGTAAACCTAGTTTTATGTGTGGTTTTTTTTATGTTTAGCTGGATATGGGTATTCAATTTTAGTTGATCATTGATTGTAACACCGAGAAGTTTGGTGGAGGGTACAATCTCGATAGAGGAGTTACTAAGGCTGGTAATATGAAATGAGTTTTTATCAAGGGAGGAGGATTTAGAGGGGGAGAAAAGGAGGATCTTAGTTTTGTTAGCAATTAGGGAGAGATGATTTTGTAGCATCCAGTTTTCAGTGGTTGAGAAGGCACTTTGAGTTAGGACTTGAAGGTCTGTTAGGTTAGAGGCAGAGCAGATCAATGTGGAATCATCAGCATATTGCACAATTTTGGTGTTAGGGATGGCTTTGTGGAAGTCATTAATAAAGATATTGAATAGTAATGGGCCTAGTATGGAACCTTGAGGTACTCCGGTAGGGGTAGGAAGAAAAGTAGAGGTGGATTGGCCCCATCTCACAGCTTTGGACCTGTTTGAAAGGTAGCTGGAGAACCAGGAAAGAGTCTTTGGGCAAAGTTTGAGATTAGATAGGTGATGTAGAAGGTGGGTGTGAGAGATGGTGTCAAAAGCTATGGATAAATCCAGTAGGACAGTGGATACTATATTACCGGAGTCACGAGCTGAATTGACAGAGTGCAAGAAGGAGAGAAGGGCGGTGTTAGTACTGTGTCCTGGGCGGAAGCCGTGTTGGGTGGTAGAGAGAAATTGGTGCTTGGTAAGGAATGGAAGGCGTTGCAGGTGGATACATTTTTCTAGGATTTTGGAGATAGGTGAGAGAATGGCTATAGGGCGGAAATTTGAGACAGTACAGTTTTTGCCGCCTTTGTGGAGAGGTAGAATGTAAGTGGTACACCATAGTTTAGGTACATAGGATTCAAGTAATGACCTATTAATTAGGATGATGATAGGTAGAGCAATAGAGTCAGAAGCTATTTTTAGGAAGGAGGATGGAATGTTATCAGGGGCATTGGAGCAGGGCTTTAGTTTATATAGAAGTTTCTTTATTTGGTCGGTAGATACTGGTTTGAGTTTGAAAGAGGAGGGGGGAGAGCAGATTATGGAAGATTGAGCAGGGAGTGGAGGAAGGTGATTGTTAGTAAATGTCTTGGTTAGCTCAGCGATGGAAGAGGTGAAGAAGGAATTAAATAGTGAGGCTATTTCAAGGTCAGATTTGCTGGTATCTGGGCAGGGGTTGTTTTTAGTACCTGGTCTGAGGAGGGAATTGATGGAATTCCATAATTGTTTGGGGTTTCTAGCATGGTTTTCTTAAAGTTTGATGTAGTAAGACTTTTTATCTTTAATGACTTGTTTCTTGGTTAGGTTTCTTAACTGCTTATACTTGAGGAATATTTTTGGTTGCTTGTGTTTAAATTAGGACTTCCAGGTTTTATCCCTTTGGAGCATTAACTTTTTTTGTGTCTTTGGTGAGCCAAGGGGAGGTATTTGCTTTAACTCTTTTTGTTCCTGTTGGAGCTAGAGAGTTAAGGACTGTTAAGAATGTTGAATTGAAATAGTTGACGGCTTCATCTAATGGTAATATTTTAGAGGGTTCCAGTTGGTGAGTTTAAGAGAGTCAGAGAAAGAAGTAGGGTTGAAGTTAGAGAGGTTTTGAGTGTGAGTGTGGCGGTGAGAGTGTGGGGAGGTGGGAGTAGCTTGAATGGAGAAGGCAGGGACGTGGTCTCCTAAAGGGTCAGGAGTGACACCAGATTTTATAACTTTGTTTGGATGAGATACTAGAATCCAGTCAAGTATGGAGCCAGGGGGATTAGCTTTGTTAGGTCTGGTAATGGAGTTAATAAGTTGGGAGAAGTTAAATAGGTTGATAGTTATTGTGGGATTTGGGTTAGAGATTTTTCCCCAATCAATATTTACATCACCCAAAATGTAGGTTTCTAGCTTAATATTGGAGGAAGTCCAGGAGAGGATGTCTTTTAATGTATTGGTATTCTTGCCTGGAGGAATATAGAGACAAATGATGCAGATACTTTTATGGTTGTTCATTTTTAGTAAGCAAATTACTAGTTCAGCATTATTGAACGAAGGGATGGGGTTAGGGTAGGGAGTAATGGACAAGAGGTTGGAGTAGATTAGAGCAACACCACCACCTCTTCTATTAGGTCGATCGGATCGGAGAGAATGGAATCCTGGGGGTAGGAATTCAGAGTCATTAATGTGAGGTTTTAGCCAGGTTTCAGTGATAGCTGCTATATCAGGAGAGTTATGGTTGAGCCAGGCATGGAAGAGGGATAGTTTATTTTTTAAGCTTTGGGCGTTGATGGTGAGGAATTTGAGGTTTTTGTTAGTGGATTTCTTGTTGGTGTTAGGGAGATTTGTAGGATGGAGAGTAGGACCTGGGTTGGGGTGAATATCTCCAGCCAATGAATGAATGTGGAATGGAGGAGGTGTTTATTAGTTTTGTTTTTAGATAGAGGATGCTGGTAGATGAGAGGTTTATGTTTATGGCTAGCATCTGAGCTTGGAAAAAGCTTTGCTTTTAGGAGGAGGATTGGGTAGGAGGGAACTAAAGAAGCTGAGATGTTGTGGTAATGGGAGGTAAGGTGGTGTTTGAGAGTAAGAGGAGGGGGGAGTAACTGGACATGAGTATAGCAAGTGATGCAGTATAGAGATATTAGAAGGAAAAGGAAGGAAGAGAGGAAAAGGATCTTGGGAGGAAGGGAGAGCATGGTAGTCATGGTCAGTTGGAGGAAAGTAGAAACGATAGGTGATGGGGTGTTGGTAATGGGGGAGTGGTTAGAAAGAGGAAGGGGAGGGGACAAGGAGAGTTAGAATTGGTTGGAGGAGGGGGAGGGATGGATAGGGGGATAAATGTAGAGGTACTTGGGGCGGGTGAGATTTGGGGGCAGGGTAGGGGAGTGGAGTGAGCCCGGAGGGCGAACGAAGCGGGAAGAGCCAGAGAGGCGGGAAAAGGGCCGGAAAACAATCAGTGACCTAAGGCTGGATAAGGACAATTACTACAGGGTGCAGGTAAGTGTTTTAAACATTGGTTTACAGTGAAAGCAAGGATGTTAAGTTTGGTAAGAGAAGAACTCTCTGGAAGTAAGTATGTAAGTACCTAAATCTGTGAGTGTAGGGCAGGGGCACCTTTGGGCAGAAAGTAGTAGAGCAAGGAAAAGGGAAAATACTGCAGTTCCTTTTATCAGGAATATGCTGCCACGTAGTGGTAAAAGGAGGGAGGCGCACACAGAGAGGAAAAGGTTCCTCGGAGAAGTTAGGTTACAGTGAGTAGATAGAGCTAAAAAAGGGAGAATGACTGGGAACTAATGATGGAGGGCTTGTGCAGTGACCAGTGTTAGGCTACTTTCACGTGCACTGGGGTAGAATGCTGCTCAAGGTTAGGAAGATGCTAGAGACAAAATATTTAATAGGTTACATACACTGAGTCTCTTTAGCAAGGGCGAGTTTTCCAACAAATTAATTAATAAGGCACAGGCAGGTAGTCCACGGACATCTTCTTCTTTTGGGAGGAGTAATCCCCTGTCTGGTCAGTGAAGAAGGGGGAATACTCTGGGGAGCAACTGAAAAGGAGTGAGAAAAAATACAATAGGTTAAAATGGGAGTAAGGGGGGAAAAATAGGAAGAAGAATGCAGGAGGAAGACTAAGCAGTGTAGTGGGGGGAAGTATTCAGAGTAGAGTCGGAGGAGGAGAGAAAGTAAAAGGGGCAGAAGTGTGCACTGAGGGAGAGGGAAATAGGAGGCAGACAAGTCGGAAAGGGTGAAAGGTGGAAACAGTAGTGCAGTAGAAGGTCCACAAGATATAAGCTGTAAACATCAATTCAGCATGCAAGCAATATTTAGGTAACTGTATATACAAGCTAAACAGAACGAACAATGCTGGAGAGTAGTCAGGGAACAATATTTGTGTTCACATAGCAATGAGAAAAAAGCAATTGCAGGTTGCCAAATAAACAATTGGTGAGGTGTCTTAACTGTAAAGTAAACTTGCCTTCCAACCTTTTAGTAAACCGCTACAAACAATGGTTGCCTAAGATAAGAATAGTATGGCGACTGTGAAATAAGGTATTTGCAAGGTTAACTGTAAGGGTCGCTGGGTTCTAGTAACTGCTACAAACAATGGTCGCCTAAGATATGAATAGCATGGCGACTGTGAAATAAGGTAGTAGCAAGCTTAAATGTAAGGATCGCTGGGTTCTAGTAATGTGGGAGCTAGGTCTCACAAGCCACAACGCTGATAGGCAGTGAATTAGTAATAACAATGTTCGCCTAAGGATTTTCAATGCTAAGAAGTGCTTGGTGGCAGTAAGAGATAGTTGCAGGTTGATATACAATGGTCGCTAGGTTCTAAGAAGGTTGGGAGCCAGATTGCCAAGGCAAGAGCAGTTTAAAAATGCAATGGTCACCGATATATTAAAGTGTAGTATGGCAGACTGAGCAATAAATGGTAGTTGCAGGTTGGTATACAAAGGTCGCTAGGTTCTAATAAGGTTGGGAGCCAATGCAGGCTACTATACTGGTGTAGTGATCAGCATTTAGAGCTGCTAAACAGACCTCAGTATAGTTCATTTAAATGCAAGCGTTGTAACCAGTGTCAGACCACTTTAGATGCAAGCGTTGTAACTAGCGTCAAAGCACTTTAACCAACACAATGTATCAAACAAGATAGAGACGGGGATCTAGAAAGTACATCTTACTCATGTTAGAGCATTGGTAAACCTTCCCCAAAACGTTTAATACAATACTAACACTCTAGATTAGAGGGCAAAGCATTAGAGCATTGGTAAAACCTTCCCCTAGAAAGCTTAATACAATAGTAATATTCTAGACTAGAGGGCAAAGCAACACAGGAATGCACGCTGCTCGGTCAGAGCAGTGAGAAATGCTAGGCTAACCTCAAAGAGTTGTAGGGCAGTAGAAGGAACAACTTTGAAAACTAGGATACATTTAAATATGTCTCAAGTAGCTCATACACTTCAGATATAATTCAGCAAGTTACAGCAGCAGTCTGATGTAAGAGTGTCAGAAAGTATAGTAACATAAGCATTTGCTAAAAGCAATATAATAACAGCATGTGCAGTTTCCTTCAATTCATTATAATAACAGCATGTGCAATTTCCTTCAATTCATTCTACAGCTTCACTTACCGAGATGAGGGAGCTGCAACCTGGACACAGGGTTGAATGCATGGGGGGGGGGGGCGCATATGGCCCACATTTAAAAATGTATTTATTTTTATTTATTTTATTTTACATTTGTTGACCGGCATATTCCGACTGGATACATGTCCATTTTCAGTGGAGGCCCGGCGAGAAAAGCTCCAACATAGTCTCAATGACAGATAGTTACATATTAAAGTTTAAGATAGAAAAGAATAAAAAGCAATTTACATACTACATACTACCACAAACTACCTTGCTCTAACAAACACAACATACGACAGTTCATTATACAGATCTTTAAAAACATGCTAGCAAAATAATTAAGACAGATTATAGATTAGAGTTTGGCTAATATACAATGCACATGTTTTGGGTTACATATCCCCACCCTAGGTTGTCATTTTGGGCCTGAGAAATTAGTATGGCCTTGGTTTAACGAAGAGGAGCTAGTCTGGGTTTGAGCATGGACAAAGCCAATGTGACTTAAAATGGAGTTTTAGACTCTTTTTGAATTGAGCTGGGGAAGTAATAAGCATAAGGTTGTTGGGGAGGGAGTTCCATATTTTTCCAATGGCGTTGGCGAACAGAGCGTCACCGCCTAAGTTGTGGGATTTGAATGTTTGGACAAGGAGTCTGTTTGATGAGCAAAGGCAGCTTAGATTGGTGTAAGGAATTATTATATTTTTCAGTGCAGGGGTGTTATCAGGTTGTTTAAGAATTTTAAATGCTTCTATGAGTTGGTTCAGCTGGAGAAGGTTTGGGAGTTCTATCCAGCCAAGTTTTGTTAGGTTAAAGCAGTGGTGTGCTCTATAGGGCAAGTTAGTTACAAATCTGGCAATATGATTATAACAACATGAGAGTTTGTTCATGTCAGATTTGTTAAGGTTAGTAAGCACGGGATAGGCATATAGAAGGGTAGAGAGAAGGTGTGAGCGGGCAGTGGCCGCTTTGGCCATTGGGGTTAGGAAGGTTTTTATCCTGTATAAGGACCCAAGTTTCTTGTTTACGGACTTAATGGTTTGGGTGATATGCATATCGAATCTAAGTTTATTGTCAATGATAACTCCTAGTAGCTTTGTGTAGGAGTCTGGGGAGATGATGGTACCATTATTGGATTGTATAGTAAGATGTGTAGGAGGGGATGTATTCGTTGGGTAGAAGAGAAGTAGTTTGGTTTTGTTTGGGTTTAAGATCAGATGATGATCTGAGAGCCAGTTTTCAACTGTGGTAAAACTGAGCTGGGTGGTAGCTAGTAGGTTTGGTAGAGAGTCATCGGAACATATTAGAGTTGAGTCATCTGCATACTGAATACAGGTGGCTTCAGGGATAACTGTATGGAGGTGATTTATAAAGACTGAAAAGAGAAGAGGACCTAATATGGAGCCTTGAGGAACTCCTATGGTATTTGGTAACAGGCAAGAGAGCTTATTCTGCCACAGTACTGCTTGTTGTCTACCAGAGAGGTAGGCATGAAACCAGTCAAGAGCTGTGTTGTCAAGGTACAGGGTTTTCAGAGTGTGGAGAAGTAGCTGGTGGTTCACCATGTTGAAGGCTTTCGACAGGTCCAGAAAGAGAGCTGAGGATATTTTTTTGTTGTTCTGGTTATGGTTGATTTTATCGGTAAAAGAGAGGAGGGCAGTGGTCGTGCTGTGATGAGGTCTAAATCCATGTTGAGAGTTGGTCAGTAGTTTATTCTGGGTGAGATAGTACATTAGTTGTTTGTGCACAGACTTTTCCATGATTTTGGTAAGTGGTGACAGTATGGCTATTGGCCTATAGTTCGATAGTTCTGTGGATGAGCTACCTTTATGGAGTGGTATAACATAGGATATTTTCCATATTGAGGGGATTGTAGCCTCTGTTATGGTTCTATTGATTAGGATCGAGATAGGATAGGCTATGGCATCTGCAGCTGTTTGCAGATATTCAGCTGGGAGTAGATCTGCAGAAAGGGTAGTTGGTTTTAGCTTCTTCAGTAGGGATCTGATAAAGGATGTGGAGACAGGCTGGAGGTTAAAGGAGAGTAGTGACTTGGGCATAGCATTTTTTAATGCGGAGCAGGGGGGGGTAGTTGGTTGGCTAAAGACTGAATAGTCTCGGTAAAGAAAGTATTAAAGGTATTTGCTACTTCTTCTGGGCTTTTACCACATAATGTCCCAGGGGTAGGAGGGGAGGATTTACCTGGATGGAGAAGATTATTTAAACCTGCCCAGAACTTCTGAGGGTTGTTTTGGTGTTTATGTTGCAGATGGCAGAAGTAGTTTTTTTTGTCAAGTGTGATGGCTTTTTTAGTCTCATTTCTTAGTTGATGGAGTTTAATGCGATCTAGGGGTAACTTGGTAGTGCGCCATTTGTCCCATGCTTTATCTCTAAGTGTTATTTTGGATTTGGACTCTGTTGTTTGCCAGGGTGCTATTCATATTTTAGTTCTGATTGACCGTTTTGGAGACTGAGAGTCAAGTATGTTAAGAAATGTGTCATTAAAGATAGTCACTGCCTCGTCTAGGGGGAGGTACTTTAGCTTTGACCAGTTACAGGATTTGATTTCCATTTGAAATTTTGTAGGCTCAAAATTTTTCTTGTTTCTGACGGACCTATAAATGGGCAGTCTAGCGCTGATGGTTTTGTCTTTCATTATGTATGTAACCAGGTGATCACTAAGATTGTTGGGGAGAGTCCCAGACATAAACTTATGGGGGTGACTATTGGTGAGTATCCAATCAAGAATACTCTCTTTTTGGTTAGAATGTCCTGTTCTGGTGGTGGAGGATATGCTCTGTGAGAATCCATGGAGGTTTATAAAGATGGGGTTGGAGTGTGAAGAACATTGGTCCCAGTCAATGTTAACATCGCCTAGAACAATAGTTTATTGAGGGTAGTTGTTAGCTATCCAGTTAAGAATGTTCTCCATTGTTTCTGAATTGTTCCCAGGGGGGATATAGATCTCAATTAGATTTATGCTTTTTTGATTGTTTAGTTGTAGTTTTAGAGCTAATAATTCAGCATTGGAGACCTGGGGTGGTTGAATGGGATTAATTATGATGTTAAGTGTGCTTTTGCATAGGACAGCTATCCCACCTCCCCTTTCTTTATGCGATCAACCCTGAGTATGTTGTACCCGGGTGGCAGGATCTCATTATCTTTGGTTGATGGCTTAAGCCAGGTTTCAGATAGACGTATTATGTCAGGGAGGTAAGTTGCTAACACGGCATGTAGGTTATGTACCTTGTTGCTTATGCTTCTTATGTTTAGGTGGCAAATTAGAAGGGAGTTGGACGACCTGTGGGAGAATGGTGGGCTGGTAAAGTCTGAAGTAGAGGATGGGCCTGGGTTAGGGTGGATGTGACCGTCTTTAGAAATATTTTTTCTCAGGTAAGCTAATAGTCTCAAGAGTTTAATTAATAGTTTTAGACCATATTTGGATTTTGGGGTTTTTAGGTACAATTTAGTAAGATACAGGTTGTTGGAATTTGTTGTTTTAGAGGATGTATAGAAAGGGGAGAGTTGAGCAATAAGCAGAGATGAGGGGGTACTGGTTTGATGTTTAGGATAGTGGAAGCCTAAGAATAGCTGGTCTTCATAGCTAGTTAGGATGTATGGTATAATTATGAGTGGCAGGATGAGGGGGATAATTTTAAGGGTTGCCTTTGACATGGCTTTGAAATGGCGCCTCACAAATCATTCTGGTGAAATAACATTTAGGGCGGGTAAATGGCCTAGGGGGAGGGGATAAGTAGGGGAAGGAGAAGGTAGGGAGAGGAGAGAGGGGGAGGGAAGTAGAGCCAGAGAGGCGGGAAAAGGGCCGAAAAACAATCAGTTACCTAAGGCTGGATAGAGAATTAGTACAGGGTGCAGGTAAATGTTTTAAACATTGGTTTATGGTGAAAGCAAGGATGTTAAGTTTGGTAAGAGAAGAACTCTCTGGAAGTAAGTATGTAAGTACCTAAATATGTGAGTGTAGGGCAGGGGCACCTTTGGGCAGAAAGTAGTAGAGCAAGGAAAAGGGAAAATACTGCAGTTCCTTTTATCAGGAATATGCTACCACCTAGTGGTAAAAGGAGGGAGGTGCACACAGAGAGGAAAAGGTTCCTCGGAGAAGTTAGGCTACAGTGAGTAGATAGAGCTAAAAAAGGGAGAAAGACTGGGAACTAAGGATGGAGGGCTTGTGCAGTGACCAGTGTTAGGCTACTTTGATGCGCACTGGGGTAGAATGCTGCTCAAGGTTAGGAAGATGCTAGAGACAAAATATTTAATAGGTTACATACACTGAGTCTCTTTAGCAAGGGTGAGTGTCCCAACAAATTAATTAATAAGGCACAGGCAGGTAGTCCACAGATGTCTTCTTCTTTTGGGAGGAGTAATCCCCTGTCTGGTCAGTGGAGAAGGGGGAACACTCTGGGGAGAAAACTGAGTCTCTTTAGCAAGGGCGAGTGTCCCATCAAATTAATTAATAAGACACAGGCAGGTAGTCCACGGACGTCTTCCTCTTTTGGGAGGAGTAATCCCCTGTCTGGTCAGTGAGGAAGGGGGAATACTCTGGGGAGCAATGGGATGTGGGAACAGCAGCCTCGACACAGGGTTGAAGTCAAGGGGGGGGGGCGCGTATGGCTTGAATAACCTCAGCTGCATTATGCTGAACAACTATCCTGGAGGTGTGGATATCCTTAATGAATATGGACACACCTCCACCTTTGGTGTTCCAGTCCAGGTTACATGGCCGAAAAGTGTGGTATGAGTTATAGCCTGATAGTGCAGGGGTGCTCTCTGGAGCCTTGAAACAGGTCTCAGTCACTGCACAGATATCGATGTTCTCCATTTTAAGGAGTGCCTCAAGTGAGTGCATTTTGAGATTTAGACTTCTAGCATTGAGTAGCATCACCCTCAGTTTTTACTTGCCTGTTCCTGTTATGGTGGTGAATTTGTCATTTGAACCTTGCCTAAAAAAGGCACTATAGGGGCGTCAAGAACCTTAGCCAGTATCTGGAATCCCAGGGGTGACAGGTGCAGGCCATCTCTGGCAAATCATCATGGTCTGTCAACCATGTTATCCCAGGCAGACAGATACTGGATCCCTTTAGAATGGCACCAGAAGCTTAGCCAATTGCTGAAGTAAATCATTTTGTCCTTGTACTGCGGCATCATTCTGGGTGGTGGGAGAATGCTACTCAGGGCCAGGGTCATACCTGCCTGGGCTACAAGATCAGAGAACTCTTCCATGTCTCTTTTCATGTAGTCCAGGGAGGTACGTCTCAGGTCGTTCACACCAACATGGACAATGACAGAGTCATATTTGTACTTGTTGTGGAGTGACCTGACTGCGTGGGTTATGTGGTGGATCCTGGCACCTGACAGGCAACTGACAGTAACTTTCTCCTTGTTTAGCCTGGTGAGTGTGACATCAGTGTGCCTGACTATAGAGTCACCTATGACTAGTGTGTTGGGTAAGTTGTTTTGCCTTATTGGCTTTGGTTGAGTGGCACACTGATTCTGCGGGCTATGTGTTATTTGGGTTGTGTTGGGGGGGTGGAGATTGCTTCCATTTCTGCTTTGGAGGTCTCTGTTGCTTGAGCATATTATTATTGAGAGCCTCCGTGAATGTTTTTGTGTTTCTATGTGTGGATTTTGGTGGTGTAGCTTTAGTGAGACTTTGTGATGAGTGTGGTGTGGTGCAAGTGTTTACCTTCTCCTCTTGACTGTCAAATTCAGTCTTGATTGGAGACAGCTTTACCTCCAGTTAGGCTAGATAAGTGCATCTCTCACAGGTTGTAGTGTTGGGTGGTAGGAGGAGATGGTTGTCTGTGTACATGAGGCAATTTCTACATTGCCCCAAGATGCCCAGATTCATCAGATAGACAGGAGAGAACACTGGGAGCTGACCCTTGGACATGCCTGAATAAAAAACTATTTTCCTCTATATAAGTGAGGAAAGTGAGTACAAGAGCTGTTTCTCTCTAAGCAAGTGAGGAAAGTAAGTACCAAAACTGTTTTCCTCTAGGTAATGAGGAAGGTTGAGTACTGTAGTAATTAGTAGGTTATTTAGTGCTTACAAGTTCTGAACAAGTGCTGATCACGAATAAGAAAATTCAAGTGCTAAAACTAAGAATCTGTATCTGGACTAAACTAGTTACAGGAAAGGGGGGAAACAAGTGCAAATGTGGGCTTTTAAATCAGAAAGTTGAGAGAGCTGGAAAAACTGCCCAAACGACCAATAACTACAAATTCTGGGCCAGAATCACTCCTTATGTGGTAGATAGGTTATCTAGTGCTTACCACTCCCACTGATAAGCTAGGGAAAGCTAGGGACTTGCCTTTGCTTTGGCTCACTAGCAGCAGTACAAAAGAACTGCCTGCTCTCACCCTTGTTCTCCCCTCCCCCTTGCCTGTTTATTACATTAAGCCAATCCCAAAGTTAAAAATATTACCTGTGGCAGGCACCATTTTTAAAACTACAACCACCCTTTGAGCACCTCATGCTTGGCTCTGCCATAAAACATATTAAAACTGCCTGAACTGGGGCACAGCTAACTGATAGTTTGTGGAAATACAGGGTACCTACCTGAGTCTCCACATTCACTATCATATGTTCTTTTATCAGTTTACTCTGTTACCTGATTGTTTCCAGCCCCCTCATAAGAGCAACTAACAGGGTCTCTACCCACTTCGCTCCCCACCCTGCCCCCTATTTCCTCCCACTCCCAGTGGTCCTACCTTTATTACACTCACAAACCCCTCCCATCTTTCCAATAGCAACCCATGGCAATAAACCCAACATTACCTCTTGCATTTTCCCACTACTATCACTCCTCCTCAGCTAACATGTATACGCATAGCATACCTATGCTCACTGCATGCACCCTCCTTGCATATCTTACATCCTACCAAAACTCCATCATTCCCCCACTCAACCACTACCACTGTACTACTACTCACACCACCACTCATGTCTCACCCTCACTCAGCTCCCATCCCACCAACTCAAGAACCATCCCTATGCACCCCTGCATATTCTAGCAACTATATTACTCAAACATAAAGCATCCCTACAACTTAACATAGTAACCCTCCCACCATACCTCTTACCCACAGAGCACAATCATAAAATTTCCCTAATAAACAAACACATTCAAAAACTGAGAAGACTAACAACCTCATGCATATCAAAACTAGCCCTAAGTGGAGACATCCACCCCAACCCTGACCCAACCATCTCCAACCCCAATCCTCATAATCAGACTAGAAACCACAACTTCTCCCATATCACAGCCAATAGAAAGCCAAGTGACTTCCTTCTACTAAGCCTAGATATTAGAAGTATATCCAACAAAGCCCATGAACTCCATGCCACCATAGACTTGTACTCCCCAGATATAGTCATCCTGACAGAAACCTGGCCAAAACCTCACATTACCAGTGAGCAAATCCTCCCTACTGGTTACAGCATACTAAGAGTAGACCGGCTAAACAAGAAAGGAGGCGGTGTAGCTATAATATTTAAACAGCATCTAAACATCCAGATCTTAAAATCATCAGCTCTACAAATAGGCAATTAAGAAATAATATATACCTACCTCAAAATAAACCTAAACAAAACCATCAACATAATTGGATGCTACTTCCCACCTGGCCATAACATCCCTCCACTGGAAAACCTCCTCATCTGGTCTACCCACCATCTCCCCCCAAAAAACTATAATTTTAGGTGATTTAAATATTGACTGGCAATCCTGATCTGGCAACCATCCAACCCATCATATAAACCTTCATGTCTTCACCCAACTAATCCAGTCACCAACCAGGATAAATAAAAACTCCAACAAGCACACTACCCTGAATTGGATACTAGTCAGTAAGTGCCCCCAGTCATATATAACAGGCTGCTTATCAGATAGCCTCAGTGATCACTCCCCAACATTCCTACTCAAAAAATACCTATACCAAGCTAAACCTGTCATCTACCATCAAATACTTAAAAAAAAAAAAAAACTTTAACCCACTCACATTCATCTCATCCCTCAAAGAATGTAACTGGCATCCTCTTAAGTACCTCAGTCTTGATGACGCAGTTGAATTTTTTAATACTACCTTCCTGAGCATCCTTAATTACCATGCCCCCATAAGACTTTCCGGAACCAAATCACTACCCTCCCCATGGCTACAGAAAACGATTAAGTCAGAAATGAAAAACAGGGATAAAGCCTGGGAGCACTGGCACAAAACCAAAATCCCCTCAACTAGACAGAAATTCCTAGAACTATGCAATAGAGTCAAAAAGCTAATAAAACAGGACAAATTCCAGTACTACCAGTCTGCCATAGACTCCTCCCAACACAGCCCTAAACAATTCTGGTCCTCCATAAACTCCATCCTCCACCCATGTAAAGTCAGTATCAATCCTCCTAACATCTCTCACTCCTCCGAAAATATTGTTACCTCATTCAACACACACTTCACACAAACCATACTATCACTAGCTAAATAACACAACCCCCCTCCCCTCCAACCCACATCTTCAACTAGTAATCGCCCCCACTGCCTTCTCTTTTTCTCCTGTACCTACCTCCAACATAAAAAAACTCTTAACTAAACTTAAGCCCACCAAATTAGCAGCAGACAACCTCCCAGGTGAATACCTACAAATGGCAGCTGATGCTCTGGCCTACCCAGTATCCATCTTGATTAACTGATCTCTGTCAGAAAGTTACGTTCCCACACTATGGAAAGTATCACATATAACCCCTCCACAAAGGCGGCCCCTCCACAGAACTAACCAATTACCGCCCCATAGCTATTGTCTCTCCACTCTCCAAAATATTAAAGAGATGCATTCACTCTCAGGTCTCAGACTACCTCCTTACTAACAACCTCCTTTCCAATACTCAGAATGGTTTCTGACCAAACCATAGCACCACCATTGCCTTACTCTCCTTTACTAACACTATCCATTAGCATAAAACCAATGACTATCTCTCCTCTGCTACTTTCCTAGACCTATCAAAAGCATTTGACATGGTCCCACACAAACAACTCATCTCTGTCCTCAATAACCTATCCTTCTCTCAGTGAGTCACCAACTGGTTTCAGACTTACCAGTCTGACCGCCAACAATCCGTTGTTTAGCAGAATTAAATATCTCCCCAACTACCTGTCTCTATAGGGGTTCGTCAAGGATCCATCCTTGGACCCCTACTCTTCTTTATTTTCACCGAAAATCTAGCCTCTGCCACCAAACATAGCACACTCATACAATACACAGATGACTCAGCCATCATCTACTCAGCCCAGTCCCTACCCAAACTGCAAAAAGTCACACAGGAAGCCTTTTCCTCTGTTGAAACTTGATTATCTGATGCCCAATTAATACTCAACCCAAACAAAACTAAACTACTCATCTTCCAACCCACCAAACATACTCAAAACAACTCTCACTTTAACATCACAGCAAAAGACAACACCACTATACACACAACAGACCACACCAAATTGCTAGGAGTAGAAATAGACAATAAACTAAAATTTGACATTCACATATCCATGACCATAAAAAAGTCCATAAAAAACTAGGAGTATTATACAGAAATAAGCAACTTCTCACCAAAGCAGCAAAGATTTCAGTGGCAAAATTCCCACTTTATCTCCACCCTTCTTTATGCCTCTCCAATATATACCAACCTAAGGCAATGCAATCTAAACAAGCTAGAGACCTGCCACAACAAAATCGCTAAATTCACCACAGGGGCATTCTACCATAGTCACCACTGTCTCTCACTTGCTGAACTGGGCTGGCTTGAACTCCCTCACCTATTTCAATGGTATCAACTCACACTCGCCCACAAACTAGTAAACCATCCACTAAATGTCCCATCCCTCCAGAATCTACTCCAACCCTATCGCACCACCAGACCACTAAGATCCAGCAACAAAAATTACTTGCAGATCACTAAAGCCAATAACTCTGCTGGTGAAGCACTATTCTCTTGCACCATAGCCAAATTATGGAACTCCCTCCCACCCACAATTACCTCTGTACCATCATGCACCCACTTCAAAACTTTACTAAAAGCGCACCTAAAAACATGCCGGCTATGCCCTTGCAACTCCCACTCTAATATCACCCACCCCATCCACCCACTACCTTTCTTTCCACCCCACTAACTACCTTGGTTATAGCAAGCTCGGATGTCCATAAGCCTACTACTTATTATACAGCAGGAACTTCTTCTTGTAACATTTGTTAATGTCTGGTATGCACTTCGCAGATAAAGATTCTAGTTGTCTATTGATGTACTATGTTCTTCATCTGTAACTATGTGTGTAATTAATTGCTATGTTAATCAAATTGTTATGTTACTCCAGTGTAACTACTGTCTGTATATTTTAACTGTGGAGCTTTTCTCCCTGGGCCTCCACTGAAAATGGACCTACGTTCAGTCGGACACTCCCGGTCAAAAAATGTAAATAAAATAAACTAAAAATAAAAATAAAAATAAGATGTAAGGAAAAGGTTATGTGACAAATGGTTAATGCGTAATCATGTGATGAATTATCTACTCTGTAGCAGTAGACAAAATGCATATCTAATATCTACTGACATATGCTCCATGCATTCATTTTTCTGTATTTGTATTGTACCTACTGTAGTAAATGCATATTCATTACTTTGTGGCTTTGAACTACATTTTTACTATTGGCAGGATGCTAAAATGCATCACCATACCTCTCAGCTGTTCAGATTTTTGTAAAACGTCCAGATTTTTGCCTATTTTTCATCTGTTAAATCTGTGATTTTCTGGCAAATCACTGATGATTGAAGTCACTAAATAATAACACACATTTCAGTTTCAGACCTCATATCCTTCAGAAAAATGTCTGCTAGCACCTGTTAAAGTTTGTAACAGAAATATTTAAAATCTGTCCCTATTTTAGACATTTGTTCCCCCATTAATTTTGGCTTTGTCCAGATTTTTTGCACTAAGTGGTTGGAAGGCATGTGCATTACATTCTTCTTTTTGGGGTTTAGCATAATGGATAAGGTCTTTACCACAAAAACACAATGCACAGGGTTTTATTCTCACCTTTGCTCACTGGTCACTATCTGGGTTACTGGCTAGGCATAAAATGGTCTGGTAGTATTTATCCAACAGCATTCTTTTTCTGAATGCAATTTGTGTTTAAGAATATTAGATAAATGTATGTTTGTATAATTTTTTCCATTTTTATTTTTCTCTTTTTCTGGTGTAACAACTCTTGAACATATAACTTTGGCAAGAATTCTAAAAGGAGTTTTGTTTGGTATATTGATGTAACTTCATGCTCCCAAAAAATTCTCTTTGAAAATTTTGAAAACTCAAGCTGTGTAAGGTAAAAAGGAATCCCACAGCCTTATATCCAGTTTAAAATGCAGATCAGGCTCACAATGTCTTTGGACTTTCAATGTTATGCTGACATTGAACACCATTGTAAAATGATTACTTCATGGTGCGACCCTTTCAAATGAATGCACCTACTAGTGTATGTGGTGCTCCACTTGCATATTGGTATTGGGATGCAGGCAGGTCATGGTTGTGTGGCATCTAACATGCAGCATTATTGCTAGCATACAGATGAAGCCATATTGCAGATTGTATATTGTGGGGGGGGGGGGGGTCCAGGAACATGCACATCTCTGCTAAGGTATTTGTGTGAGTCATCCCCTGTACTGTAGATGTCTCAAAACATATTTATTGTAAAAATACCACCTTTGTCCAAGTTCAGCAGAAGAAGAGTAACCAAATGATGAATACAAGAAAAGGATGCTGCAAAACGTAAACTCACCACCAATTTATTGTAAGCCCTTTCATATAGCCCAATTTACTGCACTTCCTCAGACAAAAAATTCCCTCCAAAATCCTTCTTAAATAGCATATTACATCAATTACATCACGATGTTCAATTAACTATTTAAAAATAGTTAACAACATTTTTTTTTGTGGTGCCACAGTACTACCACCTGTGGCCTAATTTAAAATGTCTTTTAGAAATGCCTTTAAAGTTGAAAAACAAAGCTAATGGAATGTTCAGATGTGGCCATTGCCATTATTGTAAACACATTTTAATGGGCAATTGTTTTAACATCAAGGACACTCTGTATAAAGTTATAGGTAAATATAATTGTGAATCTAAAGGTGTAATATACCTTACTTAATGTCAATCTTGTCCAGGGTTTTATATAGGGAAAACGGAGAGAATATAAAAAATAGAATTTATGAACATTTTTATAATATTGGTAAGAGTAATTTAAATAATGCCTTAGCAAAACATGTCAAAGATAATCCAACACATATTTTCAAATTTGTAGTTATAGAACAAGTGAAGAAGAATGTTCGGGGTGGACCATGGCATCTGAAATTAGAAGAAAGGGAGTTGTTATGGCAACTTCGTACTAGTGCCAATACCTTTCCAGGGCTTAATGAATATTGCTCTATTAAATGTTTATTAAAATTAAAAGCCTTGGAAAGATGAAATACATATCTTTTCCCAAACATGCATGCTGGATGGCTGACGTGGTTGGTGATAAAGTGTGGTATGGTGGTTTCCAGTTTTGGGGAGTGTCAGCTCCACCTGTAGGCCAGATCTGGTGCTACAGACTGGTCACATGCCTGCAGTACCAATTCTGACATGCAGGTAGTACTGTGGCACCACAGATTCCTGGATCATCATTGGCTGTACAACAAGTTCAAACTAACCTGGACATCTCCAAACGTAGATTATGTGATTATTTCAGCAAGTTTTTGGAGTCTGAATTTCAAGTTATAGCATTACACTCCTTTTAAACATAGCCATTTTCAGTGCAGCATCAGATTCTTCTAGGTAGAATCTACTCCCGCCATGATGTTGCAAACTTGCTTCAGGACCATGTACAAAAAACAAAGGGTAACAAAAGTTACCCGGACTCTTGAAATCTGGCTTCTGGTTGTATTGAGGTTATAATGAACTATAGTATAGAGGGGTATGATGTTACCTTCTGCTATTTTGTTTTCAAATTTATTTTTATTTGATGCATGCTTCAGATTGTTATATTTATGACTGGGTAGACTTGGGGTTTATTTATTTATTTGTTTATTTATTTACTTACATACTAACATATGAATTTATTGGCATTTTTTTATTCAAATGTTTGGATTGCTTATAACTGTACTTTCAAGATGTACTTCTTTTTTCTTTTTCTTTTTTATCTCATGACTATTGGTTCTAGGTAGTAGTTGGGGATAGTTCAGCTGTGTTTTGCACTTGCTTTGATCCAAATTTCTTGGCTAGTTGTGGTGTGATGCTTCATCATCTGGAACTGATGTTGGTCTATTTCATGAGCTCTAAGATGGCTCTAACTCCAAGTGACCCATAGCATTTATGTTAAAGTTTTTTATTAATGCTAAATGTAACTATGTATAATAAGATAAACACATACCCTTACCTGAAGAGTTAAGAATGCCAACCATGTTCCATGCTGAAGTTAATTTATACTTTGGCTAAATGTCAACAGCCACAACTAGCTATCTTCAGAACACAAATGTTGGCATCCATGATGGTTACAGGGTAATAAATGATGGCATCCATGATGGACTGGGTAACAAATTATGGCATCAGTGATGGTGACAGTGTAACAAATGATGGCATCCATGATGGTCAGGGTAACAAATGATGGCATCCATGATGGTGACAGGGTAACAAATGATGGCATACATGATGGTGACAGGGTAACAAATGATGACATCCATGATGGTTACAGGGTAACAAATGATGGCATCCATGATGGTTACAGGGTAACAAATGATGGCATCTATGATGGTTACAGGGTAGTTGCAAAGATGTTTGCTCTACTGGGATAGCATCTGCATGATACTGCATATAAAGAAACAAAATAACATAGTAATGCTCATGAAATATCATGACTATAATATGAAGGTCTGCTGATCATCTAATTGTGTATGGCACATAACAGTTATCACAAAGTTACATTTACAAATGCTATTTTGCTTAGAAAGAATGACCCACTTTTTCATATATGTATAACTTGGTTGTATAATAATTGTAAAAAAAAGATGTTACGTTATTATACCCCGAGTGTGTCTCTATAGAAAGACAATGGTACATTTGTCAAGGAATCTTGCTATGTCATATGAAAGTGGTAATTCCAAATAAGCTGCCTTTTTATATTGTATAATGTTGTTCATGAGGGGGTTTCCTGACATACTAAAACATTAAATCCCTTGCTAAAATTGCCTTTTATGGTTTCACATTGTTAAGTGAAATGAAGGCTTAACCGAATTCTGGATTTGATGTCCATTGCTTCAAAATGCTTTAGAATCAGCACACTTGTATCCATGGGAGGGGTCATCTATTCACACTAAGTGCTTTGCATTCTTTATTAAAATGGATAGCCAGTCAATATGTGAAACATGAATGTGGCCCTATGCCAGTTTATTAAAATATTTAATTCCCTCAAAAATAAAAATGGTTTATCATATAGCATGTGCTCTTACATAATCCAATCTAGAACTATCTTGCACATGCACATTACAACACAGCAGAGAATGTTTTTCATATTTTATTGCACATTAATAATATTCTTAGAGATGCAAAAATAAATACAAGGTGCATGTCTGCTTTATGCCTGATATGGTGCTACTGAAACAATATCTAATGAGACACAAAAATTAACCATTCCTCAATAGTCATCAAATTGGGGTTTCTATCATGTAGTCAAACTTTTACAAGTTCGAACCTCATATGGTTGAGACCATAACTTTGAATTTGTAAAAGTTTGAGCATTTGAATGGAAATCTCCATAAGTGGAGGTTTCCATTTTGTTCAATGGGATGCAATGTCGGAGTTGGTATATTTAAGTAGTGGGAGGTATGGGGGGGGGCTTGTCCCCCCTGCTTAAAACAGTTGTTTTCCATTGTTTCTTTTTTTTATCCATAGTCGAAGTTTTGTAACTTCAAACATAATGGTTTGAACATTACGTGTTTGAAGTTATAAGGCTTCAACTATGTGATATAGACCCATCAAATTATGAGTACAATCTCATAACTTCCAAAATAACCTTTCCCTCCATCTTGTGGAAAATACTCAGAAAATGATACTCTAAAGAGATAAACAAGCAAATAGAAAGTTTAAGGGAAAATGAAGCATTATATACAGCTGTGTTATGGATAGGAGGAGTAACTCAATGTGTGAACCAATGGGATTGTAGTGGCGAGATTTAAAAAGACTTAACTAGTATATCAGCAACTGATGAATCTATGGAACTATGATTCATTTCTGAATTATAAATTACTTTTGCAAAATGTGACCTAACTAACAAAGAAAATCTTTACATGAGTGCAAAATATCAGTATGATATCCTCTTCATGGAGGAATATTTTTAGCAACTGCTATTTTAAAACAAAATAAGAACTGCACTTTCTGCTCTTTGTGCAGACCAGTCTAAGTATTAAATATTGATTATGAACTAGTTTGTGAATCCTCTCAGGACTTCTGCTGCAAATGTAACTACAGTATTTTGATAGAAAGTAAGCCTTCCCTGTATACCCCGCCATGTAATGAGAGTTTCACCATTTATTCCTCCCTTACTTAAATATATTAACTCCATGAACATACCACTTCAGAGCAGTAAGCAACTCCATAAATGGTGTAATAGACAGTTCATAGCTTCAGTGTAGTTGCTGACAGGAGAAAATGTGCACTAGCTGGACAAATCAGCAAAGGAGAAGACAGCATTTTGTTCCATATCTCACCTCCTGTCCATGTACACCCTCTGGCTGCTCCCCTGGTTTCCATGCCCACCAGACTCCTGCTCTCCTTATTCCACAGTATGGGTATCCTCCTTAACCCTTAGCCAGGTGATGCCTCGGAATATTCTGTGGGAGTGGGGTTGACATTTTTAGTGACCTAATTATAGTTCCAGACAGTGAGGGATCGAATAAGGGAGTTGTGGCCCTGGAATCAGGAGCCATCATCCTCACAGTGACTGGGAAAAATCCCTATCTAGGGGAGTGGCTAGTGCAAAAACATCAAAGGTGCTGTCTTTCCCTCTGTAATCTGAATGGATGAATGTGTAGCTCATGGTTATCATCAGATGTCAGTCAGGTAGTTTGCTTCCACAAACTGTCTCCTTGTGATAGCTGAGCAAGCAATCAGCCACTTCATTCCATGTCCGCAGGTAAACCTGTCAACATCCTATCCTTTGTTTGAATTGGAGTCATCGATGTCACAGTTGGATACCCTACCAGTGTGTCAGCTTGCTGATCAAAGGTAAAGACAATGTTTTTTTGCAGGGAGCAAGCCCTTCTGCAACCCTCATGCATAGAGCTTTAATACCAAATCTCTTTCTTAAACATATTACATCCATGAATGTCTAAGTAGAACAGTTTCAACATCCACAAGCTGTGCTACTTTTGAGGATTCACTACAATAAGCAAGTGAAAATTAATTCAGGAAGCACTGCTTTATACTTAAGCTAGCTACTTCACTGAACTGCACTGCAAATGCATTCTACCAATGGGCTTGTTACTAATGCATTATAATGTCTAACCAGTTCTTCAGTACATTGGCTTGTAATAAAATGGACACACACACTCAGAAATACCTGTCCGTCTATCCATTTGTCTGTCGATCTGTCTATAGGCTTTTCTATAGGTCACTGAGTTCCTATTCTTCATGTGTCAGGTGCCGGAGTTACAAAATACCAAGTATCAAAAACCCTGATGGTTGTATTCCATTGGAAGTAATTGTCAATGTAGTTTCTATGTGTAAACCCACTTCCAATTAGTCCTTTGTTTTGGGAGATTGATCCCATATTCATGTTTGTTCAAATGTGCAGTTGGTATATATGTTTGATTGATGTGAAGTTTGCACCCCCACCCCCCCCCCCCCGTTAGATGTGCAGAGGGGCTTGCTCACATTCAAAAAACACATATTTCTTTCTTTTTTCTTGATTTGTTGCAGTTTGGTGGAAGTCAGTGATAAATATAAACAATGCATCTGCATTTGCAATTAATCACTAAATGTGAACAAACACCCATGAAGTCCAACACAAACCAAAGCATCCAAACTTATCCCAAATAATATCTATTTACCTTGTACAAATATTGAAAATATCCCCATATATATGGGTAGACTTGCCTTCCCAGACATCTGCTTAAATGCCTCTGTAATTTATATATACTATGCCCAGAGTCACACAAGAATAGAGAAATGGACAACACCAAGAATTACATGATAGTTGATATCCTGTAAGTTGATTAAAGCATAATTTGATAAAGTTAACAAATGATGATTTATGAAACAAATATCTGGCAAAGTGAAAATAACAGAGAGAAAAAAATTCTAGGCTCTGACCACCAGTGTTAAACACCAGATGTAGATTTATTGGTGTAAAAAATAAAGGTTAGCTCATTTGTGGCAACAAATTACTGCCTCTCCAGATTATTTTATAACCTAGCAAACCATGTTCTTATATAGAAATTTAAAAATATAATTGACCAATCCATGTTTCTACACATTGAACATCCAACCAGATGCAATCAAAAAGCAGCATCTTTTACATATTATGATAATTCCAGAATCAGGTTAACAGCCAATAAAAATATAATAGTTCATTCATGCACCAGTAAAATTCACCGTTGTCATAAATATGCAGTAACAATGTGTGTGTAAGGGAGAAACTAGCTAACACCCAATAAACCATCAGTATTCTCTTCAAAATCCAATAGCAAAATAGCTGTTGACACTTATTTAAATATATATGCCCTTCTATGTAGTTTACTATAATCAGGTCAAAAGATCATCTTGGAAGTGGCACAATGGTTGATGCTTCAGCCCCCCCAGATACAAGGTGCAAAGTTCAACACCTGCACAAAACAACTATTTTGATTGGTTTAGCACCAGCTAAATCTTTAGATAAATAAAACAACTTAACACACATTTTTGAGCATATCAGTAGCAAGTGGAATGCCTCACCCGCAATGCCCACACTCCATTCAAGTCGGGCACACCAAAGCAATGCAACTCCCATTCCATTCACAAACAACCACCAAGAATATACTAGGAGCTCTTGATCCTGGTACTATTTCCATCAACGTATTCCGTCCATCAATGTCTCAACATATTCCATTTCATTTGTCTTAATATAAATATATGTTATTTAATCAAACTTCATAAAAACTCCCAATAAATAAATAAATACATCACTACCAGTTCACATCGAGACAACAAGGTTGTATACAACATAAAGGTGTGCCCCAACAACCACAGAGATACTCCAAGATGCACAGTGAGCAAGGTGCAGAGATACAGCACCCCACCCAGTATCATGCTCACCAAAACTGGAAATTATTCAGGAGAGTAAAAGTAATATATATATATATATATATATATATATAAAAGTAGGAATTCTATATCAAATGCTATATCTATCTATCTATCTATATATATATATATATATATATGTATATATATATATATATATATATATATATATATATATATATGGTTCTACCTGACAAGGTCGACAAGCCATAACATCGACAATAAGTTTCCCTACACGAAAACACCGACAAGCCACTTAACCGACAGTTTAAATAACCGACGTGTTAAATAACCAACAAATCCAACTCAGAAGTGCCGTAACAGTATAATAACAACTGCACATATTTATTAATTTTAACATGTAAAACACTATCTGTTAATGAAATGTTGTGATGTGATTATACAACTTAAAGATGTACTACAGTAAAAGATACTTTTAACCTAGTGACATCTCCGTAGTTTACTCCAAACATAACGTAAATGTACTCAGATCAACTGTTTACACCTTCAGAGGCCTTGCAATAACCTGCACAAACTCTATGTTAAAATATTTGTCCATACTTGCGATGTCTTCAGTGCTAATCAGATAGCATGCTAATTAACACTACCTGCACAAACTCTATGTTAAAATATTTGTCCATACTTGCGATGTCTTCGGTGCTAAGCAGATAGCATGCTAGTTAACACTACCTGCACAAACTCTATGTTAAAATATTTGTCCATACTTGCGATGTCTTCGGTGCTAAGCAGATAGCACGCTTATTAACACTACCATCTTAGCTTGTCAGTATGTGTTTATTTGTGTAGTATCTCTACGTGCATTGTCGACGTTACGATTTGTCGGTTATTTGAACTGTCGGTTATATCAACTGTCGGTGTTTTCATGTCGGTGAACTAGTTGTCGATGTTGTGGCTTGTCGATCTTGTCAGGTAGAACCATATATATATATATATAATGTATATATATATAATGGAGTAAATAGACCATATCAATTGCCTTAAAACTATTACAACTATAAAAATGTGCATAGCATATAAGTGTGAGATCATGGCACATATAAACTGTAGTCAACCAAATCTTGTACTAACACTGGCTTAAGTGATATTTTATCATTCTAGCCTGGATATACATGTGCCTGTAATGACAAATTTCTTTTCATCTGTCTTACTGTTCACATCACCACCTCTTTTGTTGTCTACCAACAATTTCAATACTAAAAACTTAAATGTGTGGTCCTCACCACAGGTCTGTACATGTTGTGCTAATATACTAGATTTTTTCTTATTTCTAATGTCCCCTACATGTTTCAGGATCCTCTCCTTAAAGGTTCTGTTAGTTTTACCTACATAGTAGGCAGAACATCTTGTACGACTAGCCAAGTAGATTAAATTTCTATTCATATGCAATCAGCATAAAAGGAGAATTCAGCTTATAGTCCAGACCTAGGGAATACATAAGAAGAACAACTGAGAGTATGTTGACAAGCCTTACATCTAATATAAGAAAAAGTGCCCTCCTGTTCAGATCTAGGAAGACCAAAATCGTACTGTTGTTTATAACATAGACTTCTTCTAAGTGAAACATTGTTTTTAAATGCAAATCTCAGCCTGTCATCTATAACTTTCCTAATCTGTGGACAATTTAGTAACAAATGCCAATTTGTTTCTAATAATATCAGAGGTAATGCTGATGCTATTTGAGTAGTTAAGAACTACCCCACTGATCCAATTCAACTCATACCTATTAGTTTCAATCATATTAGTTCCTCTGGGGCCCTCTGAAAAATATGGTTTGGCTGTGGTATCATGCATAGAATGTACTTGATTCAAACTCATTTGGACATCCTTCTTTGGATAACCACATGCTACAAACTCTGTACTCATACCATCTACCAGGGCTTCATATTCATTATTAACAATTGCAAAGCCTACTGGCTCTCGTAAACTGCCCTATTAAAACATTTCTCACCACATGTCCAGGATGCATACTAGACTTATGTGAAATCACATTTTTTCTACAGGTTTTCCCATACATCATCATTTTAAAGCCTAATAGATCATCAGTCGTAACCGAAACATCTAAAAGATCAATACTATCATGTGATAAAGAATGAATGAACCTCACAAATGTGGTGGGACTATGCAAGTACTCTATAAAACTGTTCAAACTGTCCAGAGAACCCATCCACAAACTGAAGATTTAATTTACAAAACACCTATATAATCTCAGAAGTTTGGAAAATTGATTGGCATTCAGTACTTGTTTACATTCCCAGTAAGCTAAAACAAGGTTGGCATAGCTATTGGAACAAGTTGTGTCCATGGCCATGCCAACCTTTTGCAGATAATATTGACTTCCAAAGATAAATACATTATTCCCAAGAATTAGTTCTAACAAGGTGAAAATAATATGCATCCAGGCACAATGAACCCATACACACACACACACACACATATATATATATATATATATATATGTATATATATGTGTGTGTGTGTATGTGTGTGTGTGTGTGTGTGTGTGTGTTTGGGTGGGTATGTGCATACATGTATTTGCTTTTTACAAGACTTTATCCCCAGAAAAAAATGTATTTATGGAATGATCTATCTTCCTTAAAAATAAGATCCGGTCATTTGCAGTTTCTTGTACTATATGGACTTTATTTTATGGCAAATTCCTATTGGCTGTATGCTTATGGTAAGAGTTTTGCCAATAGTACAGGCTACAGATAAGAAACATAACAACTTTATTTCATGCCTTTTCTTCTGTGATCATTGCAAAAGGAAAGGTGTCTTTAGCATGCTGATGTGCCATTATATAATGACATAATATCATAATGAATACATAAACTTTGCTTTTCTAATAGACTAAAAACAGCTAACAATGAGCTAAATCAAACAATTCCCTTACATTTAAAGTATTCTTGAAGGTAATTCTAGCAATGTCCACTGGAATGTCAAGATAAAGAGCATTCTTTAGGCTTTGGTGAATCGTACATCAAAATATGGGACTTTCTGTATTGTGTTAATTAAAAATTAAGTCATACCTTTTAAATCTGGCACTGCATAGGTTCATAGATTAGTACTAGACTAATTGCCCATGTGGGCTATTATAAGCCTAGCCGATTACCCCATGTCAAAATCAAGCCCTGCACCTTGGGCTTATAAGGTAAACACTTTAACCATTATGCCAAACTCCCACCCATATTTTGCAGACTTTAATGTATATTAGTCATCTAGGCCTATAGTAAGAGTACTGAAGAAAATCATAATTAGGAATGTATGCTGATGCTTCTTAGAGCTTTGAATTAATGTCTGGTCTGGTGTTTATACATTTATGTAAGGAGTCAGTTGTAGCCTTCTTGATTAATATTCTAAGTAGTTTAAAAAGGTCCAGACAGAATATGCCACCTTCTTGTAAATAGGGGTTGTGGACCCTATATCTGGTTATCCATCACTTCAGCATCAAGGAAGATCTGTGTTGGGGCTAGCATTCTTTGTTTGAAATTATATTTATACTTGTTTATACTGAAGGCAGTAACTGGCATCACTATTAAGAGGACTCCTAAACTGCTACTTCATTGCAAATTCTTTTAGGAAAACTTCTGTGTGATTCCTTTTTTTCTTCACATTGTTTTTATTTTTAAGCTAATCATTGGATGAGCATTTTGCCTAATACTACCTGAATTTTGATAGTTTATGATATGTTAGTATATGGAAATTTCTGATGTGTGTTGGCAAGAGCATCTGGAAAGAGTTGCTTGAATGACAAACTTAAATCCTTAGGTAAGACATAAGATACTACTAAAACAGAAACAAAAATGTATTAATTTCTGGGATAGTTATTATATATCATTGATTGTGTTTCTTGTTAGAATACAGAAATATATAATATTGACTGTTAATGGATATGTTGCAGTGATACCTATGGGTGGTAGCTCTCTTGATACAGTTCCCATTAGCTGATACTGAAGGTATGACAACTTCTGTTTTGAGACGACATAGAGACAGTTAAATACTCTGTACTGTTCGAATAAGTTAATTATCTAAACAGTCAGAATATATGTGGGCCTCTACTTGTAACCTATTTGTTATGTGTTCAATACATGGATGCCAAAATATTCATCTGGAGAGCAAAGCGCTAGGTTAGTGTTCAGATAGGTTGTCTTTTTCCCAATAATGAAGTGTAATCATAGCACTCCATGCACTACAATATTTCTAATAAACTTCTACTTAGGATGGGGCCTAAATCATGTGGTACATAAATGCTGAGTTGGACAATTTGCTGAGCCCTTTTTCAATCCTTTGGCTGCAGCTAAACTTCCAGATACAATCTGTAGTGTTGCTACAAGGAAAAAAATGTAAATGTTTGACTGATATTAAACACTAAGATGCCATCAATGCTAAATCTGATGAATTTTCCTTTGGAAACTCATTGTAGGACAGTAACAATAACATCTGTATAAGAAAGAAAAATGAAATCCTTCTGAGTTATCATTTTTAGAACAATAAGACGTCCTGTTTAACATAATATTTGCTTGACTTTAGAATCCAGAAGACAGGGGAAAAAGTACAGGTTATAAACACACAATTTAAATGCACTGCCTGATGATCTGTTAGTAAATGCTTATTTAAGTTATTTGCTTTTCAGAAAGTAATTTATATTTAAAATTTTTGACTCGAGTAACAAGACACCCTTTACTAAAGACGTTTTTTTAATTTCTTCTCCAGGAATACATAGTATTGTAGCAGAACTTGTATGTATGAAATCCAAATACCATGGAACCAGCAGGAAGCAACCGTTTCCAGCTCACTATATTTAAAATGCGTTTGCTGCTCTACATTAACCTATGATACCAAGAAACAGTGGTCTAGTTCAAATAAACAATTTGTTTAGCATCTATTTAGTATTTTCGCTATAGCTGTCTTTATAAATATTTTGCAAAGTGGCTAGAATATTAAAAAGGTAGATACGTAATGCCTAATACACTTAATTTTTTTTCAGAATTTCATGCAGAATAGAAAAAGGCAGCAATGAATTCTGATTAACTGTACTTTTAACCCAGTTGGCTGGGATTTCATATATTAATAGTATTTTGGTTTATATGTTCATAGGTAGGTACTAGGCTATTGACCCTAGGGCCTATATAAACCTAGCCAAATGGTACCCTAGCTTTTGCCACCCAAGAAAAATATTTTCCTTTGCCCCTGTCGAGCAGAGCCACAGAAGCGATCCCCGGGGTGAATTTCCTATCTCCCATCCAAGCATCAACATTTTTCTTGAAGAGTGCTAATGAGGAGCTTTGTTTGATATAGATAGGTAGTTTGTTCCAGAGTATGGCAAATCTCTGGGACAGGAATCTATCCCTCCGGCATGTTCTTTTTATTGTGGTGACAAGGTTTAGGTCCCTAGAGCATGTAGCTTGGAGGGATTGGGATTTCTTTAAGTGGAGCATGTCGAACAGATCTGGGTTTGACATAGCTTTGTATGTTAGGCAGAGATCGCCTCTGAGTAGGTGATATGTAATGGAGTAAAGCTGGAGTTTTTTGGGATGGTCTGCATAGGGCATCTGTTTGAGGCTGGTAATCCTCTTTGTGAGGTATTTCTGCGGCCTTTCCAGTTGTTGTAGATGTCTTGTGAGGTACATACCAAAAGGGGCATTGTACTCTATAATGGGTCTAATGAGTGACGAGTACTGGGGAACAATGACCTCTTTTTTCATGGATGAGAAACCTTTTGTGATGAGGTGTGCCACGTAGAAGGATTTCCTGACTACTGTGGCAATGTGATTATCAAAGGAGAGACTACTGTCCACCTGTGTCCCAAGGTCTCTTATCACACTTTCAGTGTTAAGTAGACTACTGCCTATGTGGTAGTTTATGGGTACAGAGTTTTTATCAAAAGGGATGGCAATGCACTTTTTGGCATTGAACTTGAGGCCATGGCTTTGACACCAGGCATCTGTCTAAATGAGGCCCTTTTGTAGGATGTCCACATAGTTAGGAGTTTTGATTATGGCTCTTAGTTTGCAGTCATCTGTGAACTTCATTAGCCAAAGACCTTCTGTGTTAGCCTGAAATTCAGAGAAATAGATACCAAACAGGAGAGGACCCAGGACTGAACCCTGTGGTACTCCACTTGTCACTGGTCTGACGTTGGATTTGGAGTTCGCTACTTTCACAGTGTGGGATTTATCAATGAGCCAGTTGGCAACCCATCTAGTGACATAGGGATTTATACCTAGTTTAGTGAGTTTATCTATAATTTCAGAGTGGGGGATGGTGTCAAAAGCCTTGGCAAGATCCAGATAGGCTGTGTGGACCACCTTACCCTTATCTACGGCTTTGGTGACTGTTTCAAAGAAGTCTATCAGGTTTAGGAGACATAATCTGTATTTTACAAACGCAAACTGGGTAGGGTCCAGAGTTTGGAGATTCCCAATGTCATTGTTTATAAGTTCCATGATGATACGTTCCATAGCCTTGTAGACCAGGCACATCAGGCTAATGGGGTGGTAGTTCCCAGGTTCCATGGTGGCTCCCCCTTTGTGGAGTGGGATAACCATTTCTGTGCACCATTCAGTGGTCACAAAGCCTGAGGTGAGGCTATGATTGAACATGGTACTTATGGGGGTGCAAGTTTGTTCTGTAGTTCATGTAGAACGCAGCCTTGGATGTTGTCGGGTCACATGGATGCTGTGTTCTTGGCTTTGGAGAGTGTATATTTTACCTGTGCAGCCATGATTACAAGAACTTTGCATTCTTCCGGTATAGAGATGCCCCTTTAGGGGATGAGAGGGTGTTAAAGTTAGCACTGAACCTATCTGCCAGGATGTTGGCAATATCAGTTGGTTCTCTATATTTAGTGCCATTGTGTTGTAACTCAGAGCAGAGCTGAGAGTTGCCATTGAGATTTTTGACATAGCTATAGAATGCTTTGTGGTTGTCTTTAGAATCAGTGGTGATTTTGTTTTCATAACTAGCTTTGGAGGATTTTATGATGGATCTCAGCTTCTTACTGAGGTTGACCAGGGATTTCCTCCAATCATGGGGTTTTACTCCTTTTTGCAACAGGCAGGGGACCACCAGATTGGCTTCCTTTTTTTGGAGGATAGCATCTTCGTTCTGTTAGGGATCGCATGATCCATGCACATGTGTAAGTGCTTATAAAGTGCATTTGCGCAGGATTCAGCAGTCATACTTCTATTGTCCGTCAGCATGGGTGTCATGAAGTTTGCCACTTCTGTCTTAAGAAGGGTAAAGTTGGCTTTGGAGAAAATTTTTACGGTGGCTTCCCTAATGGCGGTGGGGTGGGGGTGGGATGTGGATGTCTAGGGTGATTAGCTTGTGGTCGGATCTGACCAACTAGGAATTGACATCTGGTGTGGAACACCGGTTGCCCATGTTGGTAATAAGCAGGTCTAGAATATTGCTGCCCCTGGTGGGAGTGTGGATAAGTTGATCCAAGGCGTTGGAATTTATGAATTCCAGAAAACGTTGAGCACAAGAGTTGGTACATGAGTAGTTTTCCCAGTTAATGATGGGGTAGTTGAAATCACCCATTATTAGGGTGTTATGTTGTACCTTAATATTTTCCAGTGTATCAAGAAATGAGGAGTGGGAATCCTGGGGCATGGTAGGGGATCTGTAGCAAGCTACAATTTGGATTGCGGTCTTGCCCAGAGTTAGTTGCACTTGGATAATCTTGGATGCATTATGCTGAGCAACTAGCCTGGAGGTGTGGATATCCTTAATGAATATGGACACGCCTCCACCTTTAGTGTTTTGGTCCAAGTTAGGTGGCCAAAATGTGTGGTATAAATTATAGCCTGGTAATGCAGGGGTGCTCTCTGGAACCTTGAACCAGGTCTCTGTCACTGCACAGATGTCGATGTTCTCCACTTTAAGGAGTGTCTCGACTGAGTGCATTTTGAGGTTTGGACTTCTAGCACTGAGTAGCATTACCCTCAGATTTTGCTTGCTTGTACTGTTATGGTGGTGAATTTGTCATTTGAACCTTGTCTAAAAAAGGCACTATAGGGTGGCATGAGCCTTAGCCAGTATCCAGAATCCCAAGGGTGGCAGGTGCAGGCCAACTCTGGCAAAGCATCGTGGTTTGTCAATCATGTCATCCCAGGCAGACAGATACTGGATCCCCTTAGAATGACACCAGAAGCTTAGCCAATTGTTGAAGTCAATCATTTTGTCCTTGTACTGTGGTATCATTCTGGCTGATGGCAGGATGATATTCAGGTCTAGGGTCATACCTTCCTGGGCTACAAGATCGGACAGCTCCTCCATATCTCTTTTCATGTAGTCCAGGGAGGTACATCTCAGGTCATTCACACCAACATGGACAATGATAGTGTCATATTTGTACTTGTTGTGGAGTGACCTGAGTGCGTGCATCAAGTGGCAGATCCTGGCACCCAACAGGCAGCTGACAGTAACTTTCTTCTTGTTTAGCCTGGTGAGTGGAACATCAGTGTGCCTGACTATAGAGTCACTTATGACTAGAGTGTTGGGTACGTTGTTATGCCTTATGGGCTGTGGTTGAGTTGCACACTGAGTTTGTGGGCTATATGTCATTTGGGTTGTGTTGGGAGGTGGAGGTTTCTTGCATTTCTGCTTTGGAGGTCCCTGTTGCTTGGGTAGATTTTTATTGAGAGCCTCCGTGAATGTAGGTGTGTGTTTTGTGTTTCTATGTGTGTGTTTTGGTGGTGTAGGTTTTGAGGCACTATGTGATGAGTGTGGTGTGGTGCAACTGTTTACCTTTTCCTCTTGACTGTCTAGTCCAGTCTTGGGTGAAGAGAGCTTTGCTTCTGGTTTGGCTATATAAGTGCATGTCTCACAGGTTGTAGTGTTGGGTGGTAGGAGGAGAGAGTTGTCTGTGTATATGAGGCAATTGCTGCATTGCCCCAAGATGCCCAGATTCATCAGGTAGACATGAAAAAACACAGCGAGCTGACCCTTAGACATGCCTGGATAGGTGCTTATTTATTAAGTACTAAAAACTGTTTTCCTCTAGACAAGTGATGAAAGTTGAGTGCTATAGTAATTTGTAGCTTATTTAGTGCTTACAATGAGTTCTGAACAAGTGCTGAGCTCAAAGAAACAGATTTGAGTGCTGAAACTAGAAAACTGTCTAGTTATAAGAAACAAAATTAAGCAGGAAGTCCTCCCCCCAACACAGAAAGGCTCGGGGGCTCAGAAGCTTACAAAAATCTGTATTTGTACTAGGCAATTTACAGGAAAGGCAGGAAAAAAGCTTAGACTTGTTTTTGTTTGTAAAGTGGAAAGGGGAAAGGAGGAGCAGAAACTAAGTGGGTTGGCCTTCTCAAATGTTCTCCCTGGATTAGGTAGAATGAGGTAATGAAATTAGACTGGGAGGAGTGTCCCAGATCAAATTTACAGTAAAGGCGGGCAACTACAAAGCCACCAAGTAAATCAGAACAAAAAACCCACACAGATGCTTAATAAATGTAGACAATATCCAGTTAATTCCTCACACACACTGAAACTAGCTAGAAAAGTATGCAGCAGACAAAGTGCTATAAATTACTCGGAAAAATAAGCAAAAAACAGGATACTTAATGTTATGTATTACATATCTGACTTTGCTCAGTACCCTTTCTCCGATTAGCTCAGTGTGAAATGTCAGAAACACTCACAAGTTAACTTCTTAGGTAACAGAATGTTGAAACCTGAAACAACTTTATAAAAAAGCTCAAAAGAACCAATGAGGTGCTTCCAAGCCATAGTCCAGGTAACCCCAGTCAGCCAATGACTATAAACAATCCCCTTTCACTGAAATGCAGTATGATTTTGGCTAAACTAAGATGGCCTTGAACATGTGCTCAGGCACACAGCTTCCACAACAACTAGGCCTAAAACACAAGCCTGAATATGGACAATGCTACAAATACCCACACTACTTAGGTAGAAAAAAAAACGGAGAAATCTCTATCACAGCAGAAAAGCAGCAGTGAGCCTTTAAATGAAAATTTTAAACAGATAAAGGAGCAAGGAGACTCTAGAAAAAGCTTTTAATGGCAAACAAGTTATATGATACACTCCTTGGCAGGAAATCCATTGTTGGGAAATTGTGGCATAGCTTCATCCTTCATTTATGGCGACTGGGACTGTTGATATACAGGGCTGTTGTGAGAATATAGAAAATGTGTATGAAATGTAAATGAAAAATTAATTAATGCAGTATGCTGCACAGATTTATAACCAGAAAATACATATTTTGCTGATGTTTGCATTGTGTTTCATTTTGAGTGTCATTGACACTAGCTCTGTTTTTTACTAACTTTACTCTTCTCTGTGCATAAAAACAGAGTGCATAATAGCCAAAATATTTTAGAAAATGGTCTGACTGAACAAAAAGAAAAAAAAATGATGAGTGATACCTTTTGATTTAATTTCTGTTTCTTTTCATTGTTTTGTATAGATCAGCCTGTAATATTATTACTGTGTGTTTTCTTCTGTTTAACCAATCAGGCCCTTACTATTACAAGGATATTTTTCTAAATTAGTTTATGTGGCAGCATAGCTAACCCCGTGTTTTCCCACCCATTGCTTCACTGCTTTGCTCATCATATGACAAGTGTCTAGCAGCTTTGTAGAAGTATATTGAATTTTAGCTTATGTCATATATTATTTTACGTACTTTACTAATGGTACTGTGGTAGTGTTGTCGCCCCTCAGTAAGATGCTGTCTGGTTCGATTCTCAGCTAGAGCGTCTTCTGCGTGGAGACATGCGTGAATGGGCGTACCTTTATTGAAAGTTGTGCGTCAGGCCTGGCAAGCCGGTATGTAAAAATCAACTGCCAATCATTAGCGGACTGGAGTTCCGCTGTGGTGACCCCTAACTGGGAAAAGCCGAAAGACACAAACAAACTAATGTTGCAAAATGATAGTCGCATGCAGGGATTCAGTAAACTCCGTGCAGGCTTGTGTGAAGCCTACATGGAGTTTACATCTGTGCACGGTGATGTGCAGTGAGCAGCAGTGCTTATTGCATATTCATGCAGTGCACTGCATTAAAATGTAAATAAACAAGGTTTCATGGCTGGCAACACTGTTGCCAGCTAGGGGACTGTGTAAGCAAACACGTATAGCAAGCCTGTTTAAGTCAGGACACTGAAGGTCTGCGGTTTTGCATGGAATGCCACAATGATCACCAGGACTTAACAGGCAATAGTTTTCATACCTCTCAATCTCTTAGTGCAAGACTTCTGGACAAAGGCTAACATATGGGGGGATGCAATGACCCAGAAAGAGGGACATATTTAACATATTTGCTCTTTAGATATCTGCTAGAATAACAAGGGGTTTGTGTGAAGATACACTTTCTGAATGATTTGCAGTCTGAAACTCAAATATATGTAATTACTGAGTCACATCAGTACTGAGATCATCCCAGTGATATGGCAGAAAACCACAAGTTTGATAAAGAGCATACCAAAAGATATATAAGGCAAAAACTGGACATTCTGTGAAAATGTGGATAGTTGCATGGTATGATTGTTAAGTATATGATCCAAACACAGTACAAGGCAGTGTATACTGTGCACAGTATTGTAAAATTCCATTTCTGGCATTCTGTACTGAAGTTGCCTAAATGATCTGTAAGGGTACATGGGCTGCCATGAAAAATAAACACTCAGGGGAAGTGTGTGTATTGAAAAGGGGCACACAGATGAATTGTAGGAATGAACAAAGGGAAAGTGGACAGGTGAAATAACCTAATGTACAGCAGATGAGGGCATGTCAGTGGAAGACAGTTGTAGCAGCAACAACAATCACATATCAATATGGTACAGTAGGGACTGCACAGTGAAAATATGTATTATTTTATTTTATTTTATTTTATTTATTTATTTTATTTTATTTTACATTTGTTACCAGGCTAGTCCAACTGGATATATGTTCATTTTCAATAGAGGTCTGGGGAGCAAAGGTCCACAAAATACAATATAATTTATAGTATGTGACATTTACAAATGCAGGTGCATTTACAGATTTTTGCCATTCATTACATTTCATTGCATTTCTGGTAACAGAATCATGTTACAGAATCATGTGTTATCTTACTGTTACACAAGGTGACATAAAAGTGGTGAAGATGTCTGTGTGAGATAAGCATCCTTACATGAACAATGCAGAGAATATCTATCAGGGATGTTACATACAGTTGGGGTAGGGTGCATATTATGAAGCTGTGCAAACTGATTTGCCTGTATATGAGTGTAATCTCAGCAGAGGTCTTCAGCAAGGGGGACACAGGTAAAACATCATACACAGCAATAAAAGAAGCAAGCACAATCATGGACAATATCAGAATAATACCACCAGTAACCCAATGTCTCTAGCATAACATATGTGATTGAGACTGATCAGAGATAATGCTGCACAAACACACTTGTACAACTATTATTGTCCACACTCTATGAGGGTAATCACACACTCTGTCCTTCACCTTAACATCTGCTGGAGGCATTAGGAGGCACACTGCTATATCTGTATGCGACATTATGATCAATACATGCTAGGTGAATGGTGTGCATGACATATATATGTGGCACAATCCACACTGTCACAAATGTTACCCATGCCATTAATTTTGTCAAACAGCTATGTATGTACTGTGTACATCACCAGAACAGGTATCACACATGCATCTGGTGTAGCAACTTGATGGGGGTTCCTCACCATCAGACAGTAATGTTTATGTCACAGAAAGAATACCTAGGTATGGCCAATAAGATGTGTGACAGCTCACTATGACAAACATGTTACAGTTCAGTTACACATCACTGGAAGACATGTAGGGAAGGACTTGAAGAAGGGTGCATTGTACTCAGTGACTGGTTTGATGAAGCTGTGAACTATGGAGGTATTACAGCCTCTGATGTGGATGTCCTTCACATACTCAGTACTTGTGTTGCATACAAGGGAGTAGTCAGCACTGTGACCACATATTGATGGATATTCACTTACCATCTACCCCAGGACACAGATCACATACCTATCCATCTGATTATCGGGTGGGATGCCTACATTATACTTGGGTTGTGTGTTTGTTTTCCTGATGTAACAAATCCCCCCATGTTTTTATGTCATTGGAGGTGGTGTCATGGCTGTGGCAGCAGTCCTTTGTGTGTTTTGATATTATCTATATTATGCTATTATCACAGCTGGAGTCAATTATTGACTACAATCTGTAGTCCTTCAGACAGCTGTTTGGACACAGGATGTGTATATCAATGTCTGTCACTTAATTAATGGTCAGGAAAGGGCCTAGCAAACAGCCCTGATGTATGGAGCTGATCACTGGACCTGAGATATCGGTCACTTCACACGTCAACACATTTACATCCCACGTATGTGATACAGTGGCCTACCTATTTGGTGATATAGATGTATATGGCCAAATGCTATGTTGCTGAGTAAATACCTAAGTATGGATTTGTGTAAAATTCTTTGGGTTTGTCAAGTTCAAAACAATGATAGTGTCATCATCGTGCATGCCCTCAATGATCTCTTTGAGGACATCTAACAGATATGATGTAGCATTAACAACTCATACAGGTCTGTTGTATACAGCCAGGATATCAATAGTGTCCATTTAGAAAAGATCCATGATGATATGTTGGTCAAACTCACAGATGAGGAGAGTCAGGATGTGTCGATACATGCATGCATCAGGTGCTGCCCCCCCAACTCAGACAGATGCATGTTGATGTACACCCTTCTACAGGAACATTGTCTGTGTGGAGGGTGTGTTGAAGTGCATATTCAGACATGTCAGGAAGGTGTATGTGACGAGTTATGTGATTGGAGATCTGTGATGTTGTCACAGCCCATTGATTCTGTGTGATACACCTAGATGAAGGCAAGACAGTGCATACTGGCTTGCCCTAACTGCCCTAGGGTTTGAACACAACCCCCATGCAGATATCATTGAGAAACTCTCCCTGCTGGAGATTAAACTTATGTCACTAGATCGGTAACCAACTGGCTGACTGACAGACACATACTGTGAAAGTTGGTGAATCAACCTGTACCAGCAGAGCTGTCACTACTGGTGTACCCCAGGGATCTGTGTTTAGCCCTTTACTGTCTGAAACTTATTTGTCGACAGTTCAGGCTACAGTATACAGCGTTTGGGTCACCACATTTCTGATTTTTGCATACTGGGTGCAATCACTGAGTCCAACTATGATGGTACCATACTACAGGGGGGGCTAACACAGACAAATGATTGGTGACAAAGCCACATGGGCCACAGATAAATGCAAAGATATGTCTTCATTTTGGCCTTCTGAAAAGTGGAATTCCCTGCTAATTATAGCATTGACAAAAGTCCTGCTGTGCTGAAATCCAGTGATGCAAACAATATGAGCTTCAACAACCAAGTGTCCATACTAGTATTGAAAGCTTGTGTTGTGCACATCATAAATCATGCCATTGTATTCAGATCTCAGGAATATATTGCAGCATTGTACTCAAACCTCATCAGAATACTAATATAGAGGGTCTACTTCATTTGATTGAAATTTCATTTCATCAAAAACCAGTATTCAATGCAAATAACAGGGATTTGTCCCCCTCCCCAATGTTGTGCGACCCTGGAGTTGGTATATATAGTTAGGTGGGGTGTGGGGGCACAGCCCCCCACATTGGGGGGTGTGGTGGGCAAAGCCCCCCACCTGCTGTAGATTAAAATCTGTATTTTCTGTGTTATTTTCTTCTTTTAAGGGAAACTAGGGGAGGGGCTTTGCCCCCACCCCCCCCACACCCCGTAACTAAATATACCAACTCCAGGGTCGCAGAACATTGGGGAGGGGGACAAATCCCTGCTATTTGCCTTGAGTACAGGTTTTCGATCAAATGAACTTTCGATCAAATGGGTTTAGGTCAAATGAAATTTTGATCAAATGAAGAAGACCCAATATAGAGTACAATGCTCTCTTTCTCCATGTACCTCACAAGACACATGCAGCAGCTGGAGTGACCATCGGGGTTACTCAACAAGAAAACCCAGTGCCTACAGACAATGCCATGATGTATGTGGATAGACTGAAATCCATGTCACTGTAATCTGTATTGTATAAGATGAGGTGGCTTCTGCCTGACCTCCAGGCCAGTCTTTGACCCTGCCCTAGTGGGCTAGTGGACATCAACAAATCAGATATAGCTGATGACATCAGCAGTGTCTGGTGAGTCAAATATAGCAATGAGAGCTTCCATGGGACCAGACAATATCCCGGGCTGCATTTTACACGAATGTCAGAATGGACTGGCTCCTCACCTAAGCACTATGTTCAATTATAGCCTCACATCAGGATTTGTGCCCAGTGAATGGCACACAGCAACAGTTATCCCACTCCACAAAGGGGGAGCCACCACTGATCCTGGGAACTACTGCCCTATTAGCCTGACGAGCCTGGTCTCTAAGGCCATGGAATGTATCATCATGGAACTCATAAACAAAGACATTGGTAACCTTCAAACTCTGGCCTCCACCCAGTTCGGGTTTGTGAAAGGTAGATCATGCTACCTGAACCTGATCAACTTCTTTGAGGCAGTCACCAAAGCATTAGATGAGGGTAATGTGGTTCACAGCCTATCTTGACCTCGCCAAGGCTTTTAACACCATCCCCCATTCTGGAATAATAGCTAAACTCACAAAGCTAGGTATAAATTCCTACATCACAAGATGGGTTGCCAACTGGCTCACTGACAGAACCCACACTGTAAAAGTTGAGACTCCAAATCTGACTTCAAACCAGTGACAAGTGGAGTACCACAGAGTTCAGTCATGGGACCTCTCCTGTTTGTATCTACTTCTCTGAAGTACAGGCTAACACAGAAGGTCTTTGGCTAACACAGTTCGCAGATGACTGCAAACTTGGAGCCATAATCAAAACTCCTAACAATGTGGACATCCTACAAAATGGCCTCACTGAGACAGATGCCTGGTGTCAAAGCCATGGCCTCAAGCTCAATGACAAAAAGTGCATTGTCATCCCCTTTGATAAAAACTCTGTACCTATGAACTCCCACACAGGTGGCAGTCTACATAATACTGAATGTGTGATAAGAGACCATGGGACCCAGGTGGACAGTAGTCTCTTCTTTGATAATCACATTGTCGCATTAGTCAGGAAATCCTTCTATGTGGCACACCTCATCTCAAAAGGGTTCTCATCCAGGAAAAAAGAGGTAATTGTCCCCCTCTACTCAACATTCATTAGACCTATTATAGAGTACAATGCCCCTTTTGGAATGTACCTCACAAGACATCTGCAGCAGCTGGAAAGGCTGCAGAAGTACCTCACAAAGAGGATTACTGGCCTCAAACAGATGCCCTACATTAACCATCTAAAAAAACTCCAGCTTTACTCCATCGCATATCACCTACTCTGAGGTGATCTCTGCCTAACATATAAAGCTATGTCAAACCCACAGCTGTAGGGCATGCTACACCTAAAGAAATTCAAATCCCTCTGATCTACATGCTCTAGGGGCATAAACCTTATCATCACAATAAACAGGACATGCTGGAGGGATAGATTCCTGTTGACTTCCCATACTCTGGAACAAGCTACCATCTATGTCAAGCAAAATTCCTCATTAGCACTCTTCAAGAAAAATCTTGATGAGTGGATGGGAAATAGGAAATAGACCCCAGGGATCACTTCTGTGGCTCTGCTCAACAGGGGCACAAGACAATAACTTTCTTGGGTGGCGTAAGCCAGGGAACCTTGTTGGCTAGCCTTACTTAGGCCCTTGGGTAGATAGCCTAGTACCTACCTATGAACATATGAACCTATGAACAGTGTCCCACATGCTGGTGTAAAGGGCTGTTTGTAATGTCAAGTAAGTGCATGCACACACACACACACCCCAGTTGAATCCAGTGAGAATAGAGCCCCTACTTGTCTAAGTACACAGACTACAGAACTCAGTACTTTATGCTAGTGCCACATAAAAAGTCTGATTTTTACAAGGCTGCAGGATGGCTTATAGTGTATGACAGCAGGCCATGTTGGAGAGAAGATATTGGGAGGCCTGCATGAAATGAATGTGAAGGCATGTGCAAGTATCACAATATTGTCAATCCATGGGATTGGAGTGGTAGCTATAGGATGCACACCTCTGCTCTTTTGCCTAGACATACACTCAGTTGACTATAGTGAGAACAGAATGTGTACCTGTCTAAGTAGATAGACTAGAGAACTCAGTACTTTATACTAGCACCATGGCACAAGTCTGACATTTACAAAGCTACAGGACAACTTATAGTTGATGACATCAGCAGTCCATGCTGGAGAGAAGATATTGTGAGGCCTGCATAGATTCATAGCTTCATAGGTTCATAGAAGATTACTCGGCTAATATCCTAGGGCATTTACAAGCCTAGCCATGTAAAAACACAAATACCCTTATTGAGTATAGATAGATGTTCATTGTTAGCAGAGCAATTTTGTACTCAGCACTGACTGTCCCTGTCTATGAGGGACATAGGTGCCACTCCAGAGGTGAATTTACAATCACCCATCTAGTTATCAAGGTTGCTTTTGAACAGGCTAATGGAAGAGAACTGCTTCACATGCAGTGCAAGAGCCTATTACAGAAGAGTGGTAATTGCTGAAAGATATATCTGATTCACCAGCATGTAATGTATATTCACAGGCTAGGTTGAGATCCCTGGAGCAAGTTATTCTTGTCCCATTTGATTTGCGGATGTCCAGTATTTCCAGTAGGGCAGGTTCTGAGACTGTTCTGTAGGCCAGGCATAGATCACCTGTCAGCAGTCTGCATGATAATGAGTACAGTGACAGGTCTTTCAGTCTGTTCAATGTATGTCATGTTTTGGAGGTCCTGGATTCTCCCGGTCACAAACCTCTGTGTTTTCTGCAATAGCTGCAGGTGTCTGGTGAGGTACAGAAAGAAGAGAGCATTGTACTCAACTAGTGGTCTGATAAGGGTCAAGTACTGGATAACTATGACCACCCTGGTCTTGGATGTGATACCCTTATTTATGAGGTATGCAATGTAGAATGTGTGTTCTACCATTATGGACACATAGTGTATGAAGTGTAGCTTGCTATCAGCATTTGTTCCCAAGTCTCAAAACATTGTGTTTGAACTTACAGGGGTACTATATATATATCATAATTATCAGGGGGGTTTCATTGCCAAAGAGGACAATGAGGCATTTTATGCTTTAAGGTTTGAGTTTTCCACCAATCATTTGTCTTTGTCAGCCCTTTCTATAATATGTTAACATTATTGGGGTAGTCTATATGAGTGCTCACAGTTGACAGTCATCTGCAAATATGGTACACCATAGGCCATATACCTGTGCCTGGACTTCAGAGAAATAGCTTCTAAACAGTTGAAGGCCCAGCACAGATCGATGTGGTATTCCACTGGTAAATGGTCTAGGGGTGAAGGAGCAGTCAGTCCCAGCTTTCACAATGTGCATTCTGTTAGTGGCCAGTTGGATATCCATCTAGTAAAGTATGCGTTAATCCTCAGATGAGAGAGTTTCTCTATGATACCTGAATGGTGGATAGTGTCAAATCCACCATTATCTTGAATAAATCAACATAGACTGTATGCCCTGTTATCCCTCATCCAGGTCTTTGAGGACATTATCAAAGAAATCCACTATGTTTAATAACCAAGATCTACCCTTGACAGAACCAAAATGGGTCAGGTCAAGTGTGTTGAAGGTCACCTATGTCCCTGTAGATCAGGTCTATGATGATTCCTTCCATAGTCTTATAGATAAGGCTATTTAGGCTTATGGATTAATACTTTTATTTCTGCATGTTACCAGATTGATGTGCATTGCATATCTCACAACATATTAGTTTATGTAGTGTAGTTGATATATGTGTGAAAAAGTACTGAGATACCAGGGTTAAAGTGCTTGGGGGAAGGTAACACATGGCTTTTTGTAATTTTATGACATATTGTTAGATAGGGACTTCAGTTTGTTATATTTCCATATGTAATTTCATGTCATAAATAGGAAATGGACAGTAAACAGCACTAATACATAATAATATATAATTTTCCATAGTGCAGCAAGCAGTGGGTTTACTTAACAGTTGACAAACTGTTTGCACATGCAAGACACATATTTCCATTACTTTCCCTGTTTGAGTATAGTTAAGCAGTGTGCAAATGCAAGCTGCATTGCTAAAATTCTGAGAGTTAGTACTGAGTCTGTGAAACACACCTACAGCTTAACTGACTATGTATCAGCAGATGCAAATGCATTGATGTATATCTTTTTCAGCCTAGATCATATTGGGCTCAAATCCAGGTGTATCTAAGACTTTTAAATAAACAGTGATAATGGAAAGACATTAAATTGTTATAGTCCATGTGTTGCTGTGTGTTGGCATAGCACAGTGGGGTTAAGCAGCATTGTACTGCTGATCACCATCCCTTGGCATTGCTGCATGATGCTAAACTCCACACAAACGTAGAGGCCAAAACATGAAGCGATCTTTCTGCTACTTATGTGTGTGAT
>NC_056728.1:1598837125-1598854625 GCF_019279795.1 Protopterus annectens
CATTTTATTAAAAATGCACTTTTGCTAAAGAAAACAAAAAAAAAGCCGTTAGCATGTACCTTTAGTTGTACTTCAACATATGCTGTTGATGTCCAAGTAAGGAATTCTTATTGAGATTGTAGTACAGTGGGAATAAGGGAATATTCCCTTTTCCCCACTGTAGTGCAATCTCGGAGTGAGAAAATTAAAGTAGGGGGTTTGGGTGGAGCAGCCCCCCACTTGGGGGGGTGCAGTGGGGTTTGCCCCCTTGCATATTAGTGTTTATTGTTTTTATGTTTAGTTTTCTTTATTTGTCCACGAAAGTGCATTTTCGACAAAATGTGCTTTCGCAGAAGTCAGTTCGCGGAAGTGTAGTTCGATGAACCGTACTTTCGATTAAAGAACATAGACCCATACATATATATATATATATATATATATATAGATGGATTCCATACATTTGGTCGAATTACACTTAGTTGAAAATTATACCAGGCATTACACTTCACTGAAAGCTCACTTGACTGAAAGCTCACTTGGTCGAAGTCCATTTGGTCAAAAATGGAATATAGCCCCTGCCCCACTGCAGTGCAACCCTGGAGTGAGAATATTAAATAAGGTGGTATGGGTGGCGTAGCCCTCCACATAATTTTAATGTTTTCACTATTATAAGAAGGTATATCCATTAGAAATGCATTGATATATATATCTTTAGTAAAATCTATTGGCATAATGTGGGGGGGCTACACCCCCTACACCCCCCAATGTGGGGGTCTGTGCCCCCCACACCACCGCTTATTTAATATTCTTACTCCAGGGTTGCACTGCAGTGGGGCAGGGGCTATATTCCATTTTTGACCAAATGAACTTCGACCAGGTGAGCTGTCAGTCAAGTGAGCTTTCAGTGAAGTGAAATGCCTACAGTCATTTTTGACTAAGTGCAATTCGACCAAATGTATGGAATCCATATAGATATATATAGATAGATATAGATATATGGAGGTATATCTTAAGCTTTCACTTCAGCACCAGCTAAAGATTTGTACTTAGAAAAAATGCAGACACCATGCAAGTGAAGTATTGTTTGCCTTGCAATAAAGGTACTGATCAAATATAGTACTATTTTGACTGGAGTTTACTTCATTTGCTTGTCTTTTGAAGTAATTGAAGATAAGGATGAAGGTCAAGGTCACATGGCTACAGATAGGCTATGTATCAAGGTATAAACCAAATAATCTAAAAGTGAAACACCTAGTGATCTGTGACTCAAAATGAAGGCTGGACTTTCCATTAAACTGGACGAATATTACAAGCAGCTCTATGATGCAAAGGGATAAATCTCTGACTGCAACTTAAATTACTTGGGTTTGATTACCTGCCCAGTATCCAGAGATGTAGATAAGGAGAAGATGGGATTAAACAGCCAGTGAATGCTTGTCTATCCTGGTGGGGAGTTGTCTCACTGCAGTACCTTTGTCTACCGTCAGCATATACACAGCAATCAGCTTCAATAAGGGGATGTGTATTTGGAATCACCAAGCCAGTGGCCGTAGTTTATAGTCTTCATGCACAGACACATGCATTTAATGCACACTTCGCAGGTACAGCAAGCTACTCTTGTGATGCAATACAAAGACTTGGTAACTGTGATTGAGTTAGGCCTAACAAAATTTCCATGACTGACACTGCTAAGAATAGGGATAGTAGCAGTCTTCTGGCCTTGAAGTAATTTGATTGTAACCCTCAAAGGCAGGTGACCTTGTATGGAGGATGTAATTATACCCTCTGTGACAAAGGGGAGATACTGCCAGCCCGACTATCTGAATTTTTTAAATAATTATATGTCACTTGTGAATATCAACATGATTCATATAAGTTGCTTATGTTACAAATGCATTACAACTGTATGTCATGTATATATCAACCTAGTTTTGTACATACATGTGTGTTGAAAAAGGTTTTTTGCAAAATGATTGAAATGTATCCACAGTGCACCTTACTGGAATAGAACAGAAATGTACATGTGCTATTGTAACTGTTTAAATGTACATATTTTAACAATGGAAACTGGAATACAGGAGGTTAACTTCAGAAAAATAGCTGAAATTAAATTACTTTATGGCTACATGATAAAAGGTAATATCTTTCTGTTTAAATGCAACAAGGAGACACAATGTCTAAAACTAGGTAACTTTCTGTATTGTCTCTAAGGGAAAATAATTACTAGTCTTGAAATGTAAAGAGATGTAATTGTTTTATGACTTCCAGCATCTGCCAAAGATCCGAGGTCTATGTATTTTTACATGTAGATGCTTTTGATAGATGTTTGAAATATTTCCTATGATTTTGAACTCTGATGTCACTGTGAATATATATTTAGTACTGCCTTTTTATTATTTATTATTAAATATATTTAAACCTTTCCTTGTGGCTGATCTTTGAAGAGATATTTAAGTTTTGAGAGTACTTGCATATTTATTTGGTGACACTATGTAGGTCACTCCTAATGGCCTTGCTGTAGGTCAAACCACCATTTGTATTAATATTAATATTACACAGTAAAATTGGACACCTTTGTTAAGGGCCTTAAAGTAGCTAATAAGGAGTTGGCTGGTGGCAGTGATAACCACCTTATAGTCTGGGCAAAAGGGAGCATAGCTAGTAAACCTGTGCCAGCCTTTCACAGTTGTGTGTGTGTGTGTGTGTGTGTGTGTGTGTGTGTGTGTGTGTGTCTGAGTGAATCAAACCTCAATTAGTGTGAGTGTCAGCTACTTGGGCAGGGGACAAAGCACTGGTTGGCCAGAGAGGGTGCTGGAGACCTTTGCTTGGCCACTCAGCTGAAATCGCAAATCTATAGCTGTGCCAGTGGGGAATCATACTGGGGATCTGGAGAAAGAAACCGACCCCAGACTGACTGTTGTCTCTGTGGGCTCTTAAGGGAAATTGTACTTGATGCAGAGAACTGCATCTGGAAATATTGCACACGTACTTGCTATCTTCCCGGTCTACACCTCCCATTGGTGCCAGTGGTGAGGATTGAGGCCCATTGATTAATGGTACAGTGATGGGTGTCACTTTATTGGCTGTCAGTGGTGAGATCACCACATCACATACTTGGAATCAGTGGTGTGGATATTGAACTCCTGTAGCCTGTAAACAGTAGTCTCTAAAGAAGGTGTTTGTACTTGCAAGGAGCCAAATGGTAGACATTCAGAGTTTTATATCACAATAGTTTTGTTTATTTTGTGTTAGCTTAGTTAGTCAGGGAGAGCAGGCATGGATGTCAGCAGAGGAGAATGGCAAGCTGACAAGGAGCCAGTTGGCTGAGATGTGCCAAGCTAAAAGACTGTTGCATGCCAACCTAACTAAAGCAGAAATTATAGCAGCCTTAGTCACAGCTGCATCACAGACCAGCAACCAGGAGGACAACCAGACTGGCCATGGGGATGTACAGCTCTCAGATAATAGACACTTCAACCTTGCTTCAGAGGACTTAAAAATCCATCCGGAGTTAGAGACTTCAACTGGAGGCCAAACATTTGGAAATAGAATCAGGAGACAGACTGCAGCATTTAGGGGTCGAAGCATAATCAGCAGAGAGACTGATACATATGGAGGCTGAAGAAAATGAGAGGAAGAGGCAACATAAGAGGAAATGCTGACTTTTCACCAGGGTCATGGAGATAACAGGGAAGGGAATAACTGAACCCCAGAAGCAACAAAGGTCAGTAAAATTCTTCCACAATTTACAGAGGGGGATAATTTTGATAGCTTCATTCATATATTTGAAAGGGTATGTAAACAGTATAATGTTGACCAAGGGCTCTTGGTATGGTTCCTGACCCCCTTACTCCATGGTATAGCTGTAACGTCTATTTCTAAAGTGTCTGATACTGATTGCTTAAATTATAATACTGTTAAAATTGTTTGTTAGAGTTTTTTAAGTTACACCCGAGGCTTATAGAAAAACGTTTTCTGTGCATACCCGCAAGGCAGATGAAAGTGTGTGGGAATACATTGCTGAACTAAGCATGCTTATTTTCATAGGTGGGTGAGTGGGTATCAGGGCACCACTTTTGAAGGGTTGGCAGACCTTCTGGTGAGGGAATAGGCCCTTAACACTTTGCCTGAGGACATGAAAAACTGGTTGGTAGATAGGGAATGTAATATTGCAGATAAGTTAGGAAAAAGGGAGACCTATATCTAGCAAGCAGGGCATCACTGCACAGGAAAGGGATACCCAGTGCTGCACATGGGTCTAATGGAACACTTGGTGGGCAGCCAAAACTGCCCCAACAGAGTTTACCAGTAGCAGTGGAAGCCACTAGTTCAGGTACATGGCCAGAATCAAGGGTTAACTGCTTAAATGTAACTAGTGGGGCCATGTAGCATATAGACGCCCATGAAGGCAAGGTGGGGAACAAAAGGTTGGAGAGCCAGTACATGGGAATGAGAGAATGCCAGCAGTAAGTTGTCTGGAGACAACAACTGTGCCAAACTACCACAGCTGGTTATATCCTGTCTTAGCAGATGGGAAACAGGCCACTGCTAATTGAGATACAGCCTCTGACCTAACCATTGTGGAGCCTGTAATGGTTAGAGAGGAGCACTACTTGCTTGGGCAGTCTACTCCAGTCATAACTTTGGGAGGGACACCATTCCAAATACCTTTGGCTAGGGTTCACCTTGACTGTGAGGGTGGAAAAAGAAGCAAGTAAGTAGGTGTGTTTGAGGATATCCCTGCAGATGTCCTGATAGGGAATGATTGTGATAATGCAGTATCTTCTGTGCATGCAGTGACATGCAGTCAGGCTTGGAGACAAGCATGTGGGTCTGGTAGCCTGGGGTGGACCCGGACAGACTGTATACTTGAAGCCAGGACTGGTGAGATGGCGACTTCAGGGAGGGAGCTACCATATAGCAGTGAGACTGAAGGTGTGCCACAGCTGCTTGTGGGTACTGATGTTCCCCTGGATAGAGTGACTGCAAGAGCAGAAGTGAGTAGTAGTACCCAGGCTGACAGTGAGGCACCACTGTCAGAGGATACCAGACTTCCTTTGGAAGAGGTGCTGGGAAGGGTTACAAAGAGACAATTTCGACATGCTCATCTGTAAGATGCTACATTACATGGCTTGAGGGAGGTAGTCAGGGAGGCATCTGATTCTCAAGGAAAAGAGGAATCTGTATACTGGGACAAAGGGTTACAATATAGAGAGTGTACCCCTGAGTGAGGGGTAGATGTTGAAAGAATACAGCAGTCGGTAGTGCTCAGAGGCTACTGTCTGGCACTTCTAGCCATAGCCCTTGATATTCCCTTTGCAGGTCATATGGGCATAAAGCATACAAAGAGACGTATTATGCAGAACTTTTATTGGCCTGGGATTTCCAGGGATGTAATGGGGTACTGCAGGAACTGTGAGCAGTGCCAAATGGTAGGCAAGGCAGGAGACAAGGTCAAAGCTCCTTTGGTGCCATTGCCTGTGATTGAGAAGCAGTTTCAGAGGGTAGCTATGAATATTGTGGGGTCTTTGAGTACCCAAGTTCCAAAGGAAAGAAGTATATCCTAGTGGTAGCAGATTAAGCTACCAGATACCCCAAGTGGTGGCTCTGTCCTCCATTGAGGCAAAAATGTGGCAAATGCTTTGTTAGAGATTTTGAGCAGGGTAGGTTTCACAAAAGAAATACTGACAGAGGTGCCAATTTCATGTCAGACCTGCTGGCTTGTCTGTGCAAGCACTGTGGGGTGAAACACCTAAAGATCACCCCCAGCATCCCCAGACTACTGGTCTGGTGGAGAGGTTAAGCTCTACACTAAAGACCATGCCACGGGCATTTGCAGACCAGTTCAAGAGGGAGTGGGACAAATATTTGCCCCATCTGTTGTTTGCTTACAGAGAGGTGTCCCAGGACTCCACAGGTTTTTCACCTTTTTAGTTGCTGTATGGAAATAGGGTGAGAGGACCTCTAGACTTGATTCTTGATGAGTGGGATGGTGAGTGTGAATCCCACAAGGAGTCTGTTGTGGCATATCTTAGGACAAGGCTCAGGGACCTCATGAGCTTGGCCCAGGAAAACATGACAAAAGCCCAACAGCAGAAAAAGGTCTGGTATGACAGGAATGCTCGAGCTGGAAAGTTGCTGTGGGGCAGCAGGTTATGGTTCTCATTCGTGTCAGACACAACAAGCTGCAGGCAGCTTGGGAAGGACCTTTCAAAGTTGTAAGGAATGTCAGTGATATTAACTACATGGTAGAGCTGCTAGGCAGGAGGCAGGGACACAAATTGTACCATGTTAACATGATGAAACCTTACCATGGTAGACACCCTTGTGTTATTTGCAGTAGAAGGCAGGAGAAGTCTGAGGGGGATCTATGGCTAGAGGGAACCAGCCAGCAAAATCCCAAATTACTATGGTGGAGCCTAGCATTTTAAGCATATGATTGGACAGTGCAACACTGTAATAGGTTCAGCAATGTAAAGGCAACTGGAATCTCAAGACAGGATATGAGGTAATGTATTCCCAGATGGGCTCATACCACTCAAGTGACTTTTCTCAAGGGTCACTTGAAAAACTAGCTTGAGTCTTTGAGGGGAGGAAGAAGTGTGACAAAGGGGGGGGGGGGTTGCTGCCAGCCAAGCTATCTGGAATTTTTTAAATAATTATATGTCTGTCATTTGTGAATATCAACATGATTCATATAGGATGCTTGTGTTACAAATGTATTAGAACTGGTATGTCATGTATATGTCAGACTAGTTTTGTATAGATATGTGTGTTGAAAAAGATTTTTGCAAAGTACTTGAAATGTATCCACAGTGTACCCTACTGGAATAGAACAGAAATGTACATGCACTATAGTAACTGTTTAAATGTATATATATTTTAACAGTGCAAACTGGGATACATGAAGTTAACTTCAGAAAAATAGCTGAAATTAAATTACTTTATGGCTACACGATAAAAGATGATATCTCTCAGTTTCAATGCAGCAAGAAGAAACAATGTCTAAAACTATGGAGTTTTCTGTATTGTCTCTAAGGGAAAAAAATACTAGTGTTGAAAGTTGAAGGGATATAATTGTTTTATGACTTCCAGCATCTGCCAAAGATCTGTTGTCTATGTATTTTCACAGGTAGATGCTAAATACTGCTAGCTTCCAGCAGTAGGGGTTTCACCTGAGATAGAGTCAGATGACAAGAAATTATGTAATTCTGCAAGCTATCCCAACAGTAATATTTGAGACATTAATTTGATAGGTCTCTTAGAGAGACACAGCATTCTGTATTCTGTCTTGGAAGATCCATTCATCACATCTGTATTGCTCTTCTTAAGTAAGTTAACAAGGGTATAGTAATTCTCTTAGCTACAGTCAGGAATATAGCAAAGCTTAGTTTAGATAGTTTCTTTATTTATTTGAGACTGTCCTGCAATGTTGTTTTAAACGTTTCCTGTGATTTTGAATGCTGATGTCACTGTGAATATATATTTTGTATTGTCTTGTTCTTTTATTATTTATCATTAAATATATTTAATCCTTTCATATTGGCTGATCTGTGAAAAGAGATATTTAAGTTATGAGAGTACTTGTATATTTATTTGGTGACACTGTGTAGCCCACTCCTAATAGCCTTACTCTTTGTCAAACTACCATTTGTATTAATGTTAAAATTACACAGTAAGATTGGACATCCTTTGTTAAGGGCCTTAAAGTAGCTGATAAGGAGTTGGCTGGTGGCAGTGATAACTACCTTATAATCTGGACAAAAGGGGGCATAGTTAGTAAACCTGTGCCAGCCTTTCCTGTGTGTGTGTGTGTGTGTGTGTGTGTGTGTGTGTGTGTGTGTGTGTGTGTGTGTGTGTGTGTGAATCAAATCTCAAAGAGTGTATGTGTGTCAAATAGTTGGGCAGGGACACGAAGCACTGGTTGGACAGAGAGAGTGTTGGAGGTCTTGGCTTAGCCACTCAGTTGAGATCTCACCTCTATAGCATGCCAGTGGGGAGTCATATTGGGGATCTGGAGAAAGAGTTAGAAACTAGCCCTGGATGGACTGTGATCTCTGTGTTCTCGTAAGAGAAATTGTACTTGATGGAGAGAGTTGCATCTGGAAATACTGTGTGTGTACTCTCTATCCTCCCAGTGTATGTCCCCCACTGATGCCAGTGGTAAGGATTGAAGCTCCTTGATTACTGGTACAGTAGTGGGTCATCACTCCCTCATACTGTTGTGATTAAAGCATTCCCTGTCTCTGTAGTAGAACAAAAACTAGGAGGTGGGTTGGTGCAAACTAGCTTCATGCCTGCCTGGATGACAACTCCCTCTGGTGAGTTCTGACCCCTACTTGCAGAAGGCTGCCAGTGTCTGATAAAAGAATGGGTTCACAGCCAACTGAAGGTGGGTGGAGGTTTGGAAGAAAGAGAGGCAAAACAACTTTACCAAAAGTGTGTGAATTCTGTAGAATCTATAAATTAGAGGCAGGAAGTCTTTGCTGCCAAGTTCTATATTCAACTAATCTGATCAGTAACTTCGAAACATGAAGCAATTTTCATGAATTTTATAATTAACTGTGGTATTAAATGCATCCCTAAACACATTACTTTTCTGCCAACCAGATTTCTTTATTTTGTGGTGGCTATTTTAGAATGCAGTATACAATACATGTGTAGATGGATAGTGAGTTGGCAGTGGGTTGGGAGTTGGCATAATGATTAAGGAATTTACCTCACAGATACAAGGTGCAGGGTTTGATTTATAGTAGGTTGGCATAGTGGTTAAGGTAGTTACCTTACAGACACAAGGTGCAGGGTTTGATTCTCGTATGTGGTAATTAGCTTGGCTTAAAATGGCCCAGATGGGCAGTTAGCCTAATACTAATCTAATCTATAATCTATCTAAGATAACTTTGTAGATGTCTGTGTGATTACTTCAAATGCAGAACCATACATGTCCTATTGGTACAAGCTTTCTTATAGTTAGATATGTATATTACACTTCTAAATCCAGTAGCACAGTTAAAGTTAAGAACAGTTAAAAATATATAGCATTCAGGTTTGTCCAGCATAGCCACGAATATTAAATCTTTAACTGGAATGTCCAGACTTCACATTGAATTTTAGTAATGATAAAATATTGTCATATAGGTTCATTGGTGAGTACTAGGCTAATAACCCTGGAGCCAATACAAGCTTAGCCCAAGAATATTCCCATTCATCCTGTTGCCAGACGTTAGTTCCTTGTGCCCCTATTGAGCAAGGCTGTTGAAGTGATCCCCAGTGAATTTCCTGTTACCTATACACTCTTAGATTTTTCTTGAAGAGGACTAGTGAAGTGCTCTGCTTGACATGAATGGGGAGTTTATTCCATAGTATGGGAAGTCTCTGGGTTAGGAACCTGTCCCTCCAGCAGGTTCTGTTTATTGTGGTGTTGAGGGTGAGGTCTTGGGAGTGTGTGAGGGACTGAGACTTTTTCAGATGAAGCATGTCTAGCAACAGTGGGTCAGATATGGCTTTGTATGCCGAGCAGAGATTATCTCTAAGGAGGCAATATGAGATGGAGTAAAGCTGGAGTTTTTTTAGTCTGTCTATATAGGGCATGTATTTGAGTCCTAGGATTTTCTTTGTGAGGAATTTTTGTGGCCTCTCCAGTTGTTGTAGTTATCTAGTGAGGTACATGCCAAATGGGGCATTGTACTGTATAATGGGTTTAATGAGGGATGAGTAGAGAGGGATTACGACTTCTTTCTTCCTGGATGAGAAACCTTTTGTAATGAGGTGTGCCACATAGAAGGACTTTCTAATGACAGTGGCAACATGGTTGTTGAAGGAGAGGTTGCTATCTCCCTTTGTCCCTAGATCTCTTATATTACCTTGGGAGTTGAGTGGGCTACCATTAATGTGGTAGTTCGTGGTACCATGTTTTTCCCAAAGGGAATGACAATGCACTTTTTAGCATTGAGCTTGAAACCATATTTCTGGCACCAGTCACTGGTCTCTGTGAGGCCTTTTTGTAGGATGTCTACATCAGCTCAACAATCAATAATAGCTTCCAGTTTGCAGTCATCCAGGTATTTGGTTAACCAGAGTCCCTTGGTGTTGGCCTGAACTTCAGAGAAGTAGATGCCAAACAAGAGAGGACCTAGAACAGATTTCTGTGGGATTCCATTTGTAATTGCCCAGTAGTCAGATTTGGAGTCCGCTACTTTCACTGTGTGGGTTCTCTCTGTGAGCCAGTTGGCAACCCATCTTATGACATAGGGATTAATGCCTAGTTTAGTGAGTCTATCAATGATCCCTGAGTGGGGGATGGTGTCAAAGGCCTTGGCTAGCTCGAGGTAGGCTGTATGGACTACCTTGCCTTCATCAACTGCACTGGTGACAGATTGGAAGAAGTCTATCAGGTTGAGCAGACATGATCTGCCCTTCACAAACCCAAACTGTGAAGGGTCCAGAATTAGAAGGTTCCCTATATCCCTATTTATGAGGTGTATAATGATGCGCTCCATGGCCTTACAGATCAGGCTTTTCAGGCTGATGGAGCACTAGTTACCAGGCTCAGTAGTCACTCCCCCTTTGTGGAGTGGAATGACTGTAGTGGTGCAACATTCTGTGTGAACAAAGTCTGAAGTGAGGCTGTGGCTGAGCAAGACACTCAGGTGTGATGCCAGATCCCTTTGTAATTCATGTAGAACACAGCCAGGTATATTATCAGGTCCCACTGAAGCTGTGCTTTTGGCTTTGGACAGTGCGGCTTCTACCTGTGCAGCCATGATATTAGGGATTTGGCATTCCTTGGGTGTAGGGATGGGCCCTCTAGCGGATGGAGGGGGGGTAAAATTTGCACTAAACCTGTCAGCTAAGATGTTGTCAATATCTGTTGGTTCAGTATAATTGTTGCCATTGTGCAGTAGCTCAGAGCACATCTGCATATTGTTATGCAGATTCTTGACATATATTCATGGATTTATAGAATTTGACAGGTAGACTCAGTCCGTGGACCATAATCACCTTGCCAATGCATACCCTCATAGGGCACCTCTTGATTTCAGGAGGACAAAACAAGTCTGGTCAGGGATTAATTTTTGGGACCCCTTTTTGTTGTTAGTTTTATATATATATCAGAAGATTACTCTGGAGATATGGAAGCATTAAGGAACAAATCAGTCTTTCCAGCTTCTTTTATTTATTTGTTGACAGAGACTCAAGTCCTTAGTATAAACATTAGTGGAGCCTCTGTTTTGTGGAGTTGGAGGTATTCAGTAGGGGTTGGATCCTTAACAGCTTATAATTTTTAACTTGTTAAGAGATATAGTACAGGGATGGGGTTTTAATCATGTCTTGGTTGCAGAGGGTTTTTAGTCAAAAAAACTTTTTCTTAATTACCTCTGGGGTCTTTCTATCTGTGTGATGTTTTGGATAGATGCATACTGAAAGGACATTATATTCTGTAAGTCGTCTGATCATGGCCGTGTAAATGAATAATGACTTCTGAAATGGATGAGATATCTTTAGATATGAATTGTACTAGATTGAAGAAGATAATTATGAGGATGCCAAGACAAATGATGACTGTATCTTTCTGGTGTGGAGTGCTGTTTATAATGTAAGTTACTGTTTCGATTTATTTATCAAAGGTGACAGTGCTACACTACTTTGATTTAAGTCTGTTTCTAAAGCATCATTGATTTACATGATTTGTCTCTTGCTATAGTAACATGGTATTGGATGAGCAAATGACAGCACCTGTTTTGCAGACTTTTGCAAATCTGGCTAGCCACATGCCTGTGTTAATGGTTTGGTGTTATAAGGCATAGATGGTGAGCAGAAGAGTCCCAGTACTCTGTAATGAAGAATGACACTTGACATATTTTTTCTTCTGATGTGGCACTTGCTACTTTAACTATGTGGATTCTACCTGTCAGTCAGTTTACTACCATCTTACAATATAAGTGCCCACATATAGGTCTTTAAGCTTATCTACAATTCAAGAATGGGCAATACTGTCAAAGAACTTGGCCAGATCAACGTCAGCTATATGACCTGTATAGAAACTGTCAACAACTTCCATGTCTTTCTTGAAGAATTTTACTAAATTAAGTAGGCTTGATCACCCTGGGGCAAAACAATACTATTGTGATTAAAGAGCAGGTAACATTTCAATATGGGAGTTTTCAAAATCAGATCAGTTATAGTTTCCTTGATTTTGTTAACTAGGCTTGTTAGGCTGATGGGTCTATAGCTCCTTGGACCATAGCGGGGGACCCAATTTATGAAGTGGCATACAAATATCCATGTTCTATACCTCAAGAACATACCCTGGGGCTATGTTCATTTGGACAGCATTAGAACACTACAGAGAGGGATTGTTTGGTGCTATTGATTACGAAAAGAGGTACATTGTTGGAGCCATACAGGTGGCACTTTTAGCTTTACAGAGTACAGTAAAGACATATTTCATACTAATCATGGAGGGAGAAAATGACTTCAGGATTTGTAGACTATCAATGTATCATTGGCATTAAAATTTATCTATAAGTATATTAATATCTTTTGGGTAAAATTGGGTAATGCCATTATGAACTGATTCACAGCATTGCTGTTCTTAATCTTTATAGTAAAAGAAGAATTTGTGATATCCTTGACTTCAGGTGCTAATCTTAATTGTTTTTCCTGCTTTAATCTTCCTTATGGCACTTTCACATTGGAGGCTGAAAGTTTTGCCATTACATTTTTGAGAGCTCATCATATAGTTTTTAAGTTTGCCTTTTTATTAATGCCCTTTAATTCAGATGTGCTCATTGTGGTGGTTTTAGTTGTCCTAAAGCAGAAAACCACTCATTTATGACTGGATACTATAGCAATAGTCCAAGTCAGTGCAAAGGTATGAAGAGTGATGTTAGAAAGATTTTGAACCCTACTGGGTAGACTAAACAATTTGTACAAGGGAGTTAGCACTTACTAAGCCAAGGAATCTTACAGTTAACCAATATTAGTGGTATGTCTGCAGCAAATAATTGATGGATACTTGAAATAATTCCACTTACAGGTATTCTTATTAAGCTCATTTAGACATCGTTCATGGTCCCCCTGAGACACAGAGCGTGACCAGTAGCATTCTATAGCTTGAGTTACATTTTGTAACAGAAATGCCAACAGCATATTTTTACTGACGGAAGCCAAAGGTAAATAGATTGCTGTTTTGCTTTACAGAAGTAGTTAGAATGTAGTTTTAAAGTCATTTGTATAAAGAGGCATGTTTTTGGACAAAAAAGGATGTGCATTATGAATATTTTATGAAAATATGTTGTCTAAAACCAGTAAAATAAAATGTGTGCACTGTTCCTGAAAGGACCAGTTACATGAGTGATTATGAAAAATGTCTTCACTGAATATATACATCACCATCAACTCCCTTTTCCCTATTTTAACCATAGGGTCAAGCTGTCATGTAAACTGTCAGCATCTCTCTCTCTCTGCTCATTGCCAAACTTCTGCCTACTTTGACACTTATGGCTGACTTTTGCAGGTCATCTATCACACAATCTGTCCACCCCACTGCTGGATACTCTCATTTCCTCTTGCCTTCTTCCTGTTTGTCCCAAATCTTCTTCACCAAATTGTCTTCTGCTTTTTTGCACACAAACCCGAATTAATGTAATCTGTGCCCACTGATTTTCTCTGCAATTGGAGCTACTTTGGCTTTTACTCTGATATCCTCATTTCTTCATCTGTCCCACAGTGTGCATCCCACCACCTGCCTTTACTGCCCATGTTTCTGTACCATACCATAGTACTGGTTGCACAACTGTTTTGTACACTTTATTTTTCAGCTTTCTTGGCATTCTTTTGTCATGCACTGCACCTGTCACTCTGTGCCAGTTGGCTGCAGCCCCTTTGATTATAGCGTTTACTGTTAGTCCACACTAGTTTGATCAATGTTTCTGGGACTTTAAACCACCACAGGACTCTCCAAATCAGCTTTTTTGGACCTTATCCTAATCCTATGCTTTCTACAAGTCTAGGAATGCCCAGTTGGACTCTTTCCTCATTTCTAGCTTTTTCCTCAATATTTATCTCACTACAAAGGTTCGCTCAGTTGTGCTGCATCCTCATTTGAAGCTGATCTGCTTATATCCCATCTTACTTTCTACTGCTCTGCATATTCATTTGTCAATCATCCTCTCCAAAACTTTCATGCAATGTGACAGGAGTTTGGTACCTCTGCACAGCCCACAGTTGTTGATGACAGCCCCTTGTTCCTGAACACTAGCACTAGTATGCTTATTCTCCAGTCATGTGGGATACACCTTTCTTTCCATGCTGCTATGAGTACCCTCAGGAGCCATTTCTCCACTATCTCACCCAAGACCTTTATTATATCTGCTGTGATCTCAGCTGAGCCTGTGCTTTACCAGATTTAACTTTCCTTTGTGCTGTTTTTACTTCTTCTAGCTATTCTTCTTCTCTCACTGTAGGCTATGTCTGGGGCAGTATAGATTCTACAGGTTTTCTTCTTTCAGAATCTGCTGGAAGTACTCCTTCCATCTGCCTCTGATGCCCTGTGGACTGGCCAATATGTTGTTGCTGGAATTTCTTATGAAGAGTGTCTGACTATCTTCTCCTTTTCTTTCTTTACCGATATTTGATTACTAGGAAAGTCCAACTGGGAAGAAGACCATTTTCAGTGGAGGTCCAGGGAGAAAAGCTCCAAATTATTACAATACATTTTAACAATAATTTTACAATATTCAAAAATAAAACAAAAACATCTACAGTTTAAATAATTATAACAAATTAGACATAATATAAAAACATTGGTTAAGAATTGATATAATGTATATGACAATCGTGTAATATTAAGAGAAATTTTAGACAGTTTGTAGAGAAATTAAAGGTAAATTAGCCTAATACAAATAAGAATTGCAATATAAACTAAGGGGAAAAACAGGTTTATGATATATTTAGATAGAAAGGGGAAAAAAAGTAGATAGCAGTAAGAAAGTAAGTGAAGAAGGGAGAGTAAGGAGGTATGAGGAAAGAAAAGGTGCTTATTCACATTTAGGGATATAGTTTATCCTGGTTTTAAGCAAGAACAAATCCAGATTTTAGCTAGGAAGCCTTCCAGAGTGGTTTTGAAAGTTGGGATGGGGTGTATAGACCTGATGGATACAGGTAAGGAGTTCCAGGCCTTAGCAACCTTGTACAAGTACAGACAATGCCCGGCAGATTTGCTAGGTTTGTAGACAGGAGTTTTTGGTGACTGGATTGCAATGACTGAATGGGAACATAGTTGTGTAGAATGTTTTTTTTGTTAGTGCTGGACAGGTAGATGGATGCTGGATAATTTTATAGGGGGTAAGGAGATATGTATATGTTGGTTGAATTGACAGTTCTAACCAGTTTAGGCTTTTCAGAGCTATACAACAGTGGGTTCTGAAAGGGGTACGCGCTGCAAATTTACCAACTTTGTTATAGCATTGTTCAAGTTTTCATTTTTGTAAAGCCTGGGGGTTAATAAGGACGGGAGCGCTATAAAGAAGAGTGGGGAGGAGGTAAGTAGTGGCACGCACAGTTTTAGTTGTGTCAGTGAGAAAGTTTTTGTCTCTGTAAAGCATACCAAGTTTTTGATGAGTTTTTATTATGCAGGTTTGTATATGCGGGCATACCTCTCAACTGTACAGATTTTCACAGACTGTCCAGATTTGTGCCTCAGTTTTTGGTCCATTTTCATAAAATTGTGTTTTTCCGGCAAATTAGTGGCAAATCATTAATGACTGATCTTAGAAAATAATGACAGATATTTGAGTTTCAGACTTCATACTCTTGAGAAAATTCATGCTAATGCAATACCTGTTATTGTATTAACTTTCTTAGTTTTTAAGAGCAATATTTAAAAATTATCCATATTTTAGGCATTTGTTCCAATTTTATGGCTTTGTCCAGATTTCTTGCTCTAAGAGAGGTATGTATGCAGGCTGAATGTAAGATTATCATCCACTTTCACCTCAAACAGTTTGCTATGAGAGGTGACGTTAGTGGTTATGTTATCAACAGAAAGGACTTTGTATTTTGGTATTTCACGAGAGAGATTTGGGGGGAAAAAGTAGTACTTTGGTCTCTTTTGGGTTGAGCAGGAGTTGTGGTTGAGCATGAGTTGTGAGTTACAGAGTCATGTTTCAGTGGCTGTTAAAGCTTCCTGAGTACATTTTTGGATGTCTGTCATGTTGTCAAATGTGCAAATAAGCATGGAATCATCTGCATATTGGGTTAGGGTAGCCTGCTATTTGAAAGTATAGAGGCTCTTGGTGAAAATGCTGAAGAGGAGGGGACCAAGGAAAGAGCCTTGTGGTACACCTGTGGTAACTGGGAGATAATGAGAGAGCATGGAGTGCCATTTTACTGACTGATGCCTACTGGACAGATAGGTTTTGAACCACAGAAGGGTGGACTGAGAGAGACCTAGTGAGGACATTTGAAGTAGAAGTTTGCTGTGACAAACTATGTCAAAGGATTTAAACAACTTCAGAAATAAGGAAGAGACTAGTTTGCTGTTATCTCTAGCTTTATTGACAGTGTCTATATAGATTAGAAGGACAAAGCTAGTATTATGGAAAAGACAGAAGCCATGTTGTGTGAGGGATAGGAGTTCTTCCTGTAGGAGATGGTCTAGCAATTGTTTTTTTAATACGTTTCAATTATTTTGGCGAGGTGAGATAAGATTGCTACAGGTCTAAAGTTATTAATGTCTGTTGAATTTCCTCCTATGTGCAGAGGGATAATGTGTGACCTTTTCCAAAGACAGAAATGTGGGATTCCTGGGCTGACATATTTATAAGGATTGAGACAGGATAGGCAATGCTATTAGTTGGTATTTTTATGCACTTGCTTGGAAGGTCATTAGCTGAAAAAGAGCAAGTTTTTTAAGTTTTTTTTAACAGTAATTTTATATAGGATGTGGGTACAGGCTTGAAGATGAAATTGAATGAGGTTAATATGTGGCTGTTGGGCAGAGTTAGGATTAGATGTTGAGGAATCCTTGGCTGAGATGCTATTTATAACATAAGAGTTGAACTGTAATGCAGTTTCAAGTGATGAGTTATCAGGAGAGGGGATTGTATTGAATTTTTGGCCTGGATGTAAGATTTCTCTAATGGATGTCAAAAATTTTTAGGGTTGTGTATAGTACTATTCTGAAACTTATTATACTAATGACATTGAAGGGAGACTCAAAGGGGAAGAATTCCAAAAAGAATTTCTTCTTAAACAGAATACATGATTGCTTAACAAAATAGATGACTTAGAAAACAGGGGAAGGAGAAACAACATAAGGGTCTTTGGTCTGCCTGAAAACACTGAAGAAGAAGATATTATTTCATTCTTAGCAACCTGGATTCCTGAATTTTTAGACTTAAAAGAGGGACTTTCATTTGAAATTGAAAGGGCACATAGAGCACCGAGGAAACCTGCTTCTAACTCAAGAAATACTTCACCTAGATCCATAGTTATAAAATTTCTTTCATTTCTGGAC
>NC_056728.1:1598864625-1599014625 GCF_019279795.1 Protopterus annectens
CGTTCAGTGTTTAATATACTTCAGTTATGACAGACCCAACAGAAGTTTGAAAGTCCACACTGTACAATAACAGACTTAATTTCTTAATATACTATGAAATATCATTATAGGATTCAGGTGTTAACACCTGCAACTCTGTTTTTTCTAGTACAAGCATCAATCATGCTGTAAAGAATTACTGTTTTAATTTAATTTATAAAATGCATAGACCACTTGTCTTAAAAAAAGTGTTGTCTCTGGTCAAGGTGCTACTATTTTTGTGGAAGATACCAGAAAGTAATACCCCTAATAGCAGTTATGAGGTACAAATATCAGAATGCAGAGAGTCACCAAAGACATGGGGGCCACCAAAATTCATCAGTCAGGGGGATGAAATGCATGTCACTGGAGCACTGACTAAGTCTTCCTATGACTATAATATACGAGAGTCTCTTTGAAGGTCAAAAAAAGCAGATACGTCCACAGTAAACTGGCATGCTTCATGTCAACAAGGATTCTCATAGTGCTAAATGCTTTTTCTCTAAAATTAGAAAACTTAATTGCAAAGAATTGTACATCATTGGTATAGGCAGATAGGTACTGTGTGGCACATTTGTCTTTGAGATAAATGAAAGAAAATGATATAACACATAGAAGGTCTCTAGTAAAAGCTTTACGTAACTCACCCAATATCATGCTTGGCTTTTGTGTCTCAGTCATTTTTAGAGAGCTCAAAGCAAAAATTAAACCATAGTATTTTCAAATGTTTGACATATTTTGTTGTGTTACTGAAGTCATTTGTTTAATCTGAAGAAATATTACAGATGTTTGGTATGGGCTATTACCTCAGAATGTTCTCACATGCTGAAACTTTGTCGTTAAAAGATAACTGACTGGCCAAAGGGAAAAGCATAGTTAACAGGATTTTTAACAGATTGATCACTGGGTGCAAGCAACTGCAGAGAAACTTTGCTTCACAATCAAAAGTCTCACATTCTAAGAAATAATAATAACCACTATTTATACAGAAATAAAATACTTTTATAACTCCATTGCATGCTTTAGATTTGGAAATTAAAGACAGCTCTGCCAGGCTAGTGTGAATCATTGTTTTAGGAAAATAAAGGCAAGGAGTTGAATGGAAAAGAGACAATACACAAAAAAGTAAGGCTAGAACAAACAAGTCAGATGTGTACCAATAACTAGCTCTGGGACTGGAACAGGTATCTAAACAGAAACTCGTAGGATGTGAATATGCAGCATCAGAGCTAAAGTGCTATAAGATAAAGAAATTTAAACAAAATATACAGTAGGGAGGAAATCATTTACTATTTGTTGTCTCGTCATTTTTACCAAATTAAAATATTTTTGGTAGTTTACAGACTTTCCATGACAGTAGAAAACAGAATTGAGACATTGCGGAGTAAATAAAGAACACGCATTTTGAGTGCATTTCTTTAACATTATGGAGAAGAAGCAAAATGTGCAACTTTTCTGAATGTTGAGTGAGAAAATATGCATGTTGATTGATGGACATCTATTTCAATGAAAATAAAAACACAAAGAAATTCACCAAACCTATTTTCAATAAACCTCTGAGAATTTTTTATTTTTAGTGAAGGTCAAGCCCCATTGCACCCCTATGAATTGAGACACTTCCAAAACTTTATATATATATATATATATATATATATATATATATATATATATATATATATATATATATATATATATATATACACATATATGTGGGTGTGTATATATTTATACATTTATTTATATAACATTTGTTGACAAGGAAAGTCCAACTAGGACAGAGGCTATTTTCAGCAGAGGCCCAGGGAGAAACACTCAAGGCATATGTCCTTGGAATGTGGGAGCAAACCAGAGTACCCAGAGGAAACCCGCACAAACACAGGGAGGACATACAGACTCCACATAGAAGGCACCCCAGCCAAGAAACAAACCAGAGAACCTCTTGCTGTGAGGTGACAACGTTAATTACAGCGCCACCCATATATATATATATATATATATATATATATATATATATATATATATATTTAGGACATTTGCTAGAGTGAGCAAACGTCCGAATCTATAATAACCGAACACACTTTAACGAAAGCGCTTTTATCGAAAAAGCGCTTTCGTTAAAGCGTGTTACAAAAAAAATAATAAAACACTACATTTACATTTTAGCAGGTGGGCATCACCCCCCCCCCCTGCATACTCCCACTACTTTAATATTCTCACTCCGAGACCACACTACAGTGGGGAAAATGGAAATTTCCCTTACTTGCACCATAGTACAGCCTCAGCAACAGGCATACTTACTCGAAAGTGCTTCTTCAGTGAAAAGCAGTTAAGCGTAAGTATGCCCGACCGTTTGGTTTTTGGTCGTTTGCTCACTCGAGCCAATGTCATAGATCCATATATATATATATATATATATATATATATATATATATATATATATATATAGCTATATGTGTGTGTGTGTGTGTGTGTGTGTGTGTATGTGTGTGTGTGTGTGTGTGTGTGTGTGTGTGTGTGTGCATGGGTGCATGCATGAGTTCATTTCTTCATGGGCATATAATAGGCTAACAACCATCAGAGTCATTAAAGCCTAACAGTGCAACCTAACCCAATTGTGTCCCGATATATCACGAGTGCTTATTAGGAGGGGCTATTTTAGTTAAGAAGTATCTAGCGGTTATGAGGGGATGTTAGTTTGGGTATTACTGTCTTCCTCTGTCTATCAGAGACATGGGGACAGACTCAGAGTGAATTTGATTTCCCATCCATTGACCAAGGTGACAGTTAAATAGGGTTAGGGATGGCTTCTGTTTCACATGGGTTGGGAGCTTAGTCCAGATCATGAAGATCCTATAAGATGCATAATTGTCTCACCAACATGTCTTGTTTATGTCATAAGCAAAATTAAACCCTTCAGTCTGGTGGTTCTGATGCTGGTCATTTTGCAGATGTGCAAATGGTCCATCAGAGCTGAATCTGATGATGCCTTATATGCCAGGCATAGATCACCTCTCAGTAACCTGTAGGAGATTGAGTATAGAGATTTAGCTTTAAGATGATCTGTATAGGACAATGCATTTATACCTTGGATTCTTCTGGTAAGGAAATCTTGTGGGGATTCCAAATGCTGCATATGTCTGGTCAGTTACATGCCAAAGGAGGCATTATAATCAATGATAGGTCTGATAAGGAATGAATAAAGTGGCACTATGACGTCCTTGGACCTGGATGGCATGCCTTTGCTTATAAGATGGGTGACATAGAATGATTTTCTTGCTACGGTTAACCACATGTTGGTCAAAGGCAGATTATTATCTACATATCTTCTCAGATGCCTGTCTACTGGGTTAACTCTTAGACTTGCCTGACCAATGAAGTAATTAGGCTGGGTGGTACCTTTCCTAAAAGACACTATAATACTTTTCTTGACATGGAGTTTTAAACTCTGTCTTTGGCACCAGTTATTTGTCTGTGTTAGACCCCCTTGTAATATGTTTTTATTATGGGGGAGAATCTATGACAACTCCCAATATGCAGTCATTTGCAGACTTGGTCAACCCAAAGGCTCCTGAATTTAGACTTTACCTCTAAGAAGTAGACGCCAAATATGAGAGGTTCCAGCACAGAGCCCTAAGGTACCCTACTAGTGACTGGTCTCTTAGTGGAGGTGGTATCCCCGGCCCTGATTTTCCAGCCCCTGCCTGTGAGTCAGCTGGCATTCCAGCAAGTTATATAGAGATTTAATCCTAGTTCATTGAGTTTGAGAGTATTGTATTGAATGCCAGGTCGCGGTAGGTGATATGTACCATTTTTCTCTCATCCATTGCCTTGGTGACCTTCGCAAAGAAGTCCACCCATTTAGTAGGTGTCCCCTTCCCTTGACAAACCCTAACTGGGTTAGGTCCAGTGACCCAAGGTTGCCTATGGCTTTGCTGATCATTTATTTCCTTGATAATTTATTACATGGCTTTGCATTACAGACTAGCAAGACTAATGGGTCTGTAGTTTCCTGAGTCAGTTGATGGTCCACTTTTGTGAAGTGGGATAACTGTTGCAGTCCTCCATTCTTGTGGTACAACACCTATTTGGAGGCTGTAGAAAAGTGGCTCAAATGTTCCTGACAGGTCATGTTTCAAGCTATTTAGGAAGAATCCCCAGGATATTTTGGTGACAATGAAGCTATATTTTTGGCCGTAGTGAGCAATGCCAGGATCTGCTCCCAGTTAATAGTTGGCGGGTATGCTAGTAGGTATTTCATGGAGGGAAGTAGGGTATAGTGAGTGATGAAGTTTGAGATTAATTTTCACCCAGCAAATTTGTTATGGTACCCTGCTCAGTGAAGGTGGTACCATAGACCACCAGTTTGGCCCACTGTTGTGTGCTGTCTTTGAGGTTTTGGACAGAGTTGTAGAAGGTCTGTGGTCTTCTTTTGCCTGAGAGGCTATCTTGACCTCATAATTGGCCTTGTTAGAGTCAACTAGTCCTCTTAGTTTCTGGTTTAGTTTAATTAGAGAGCTTCTATCATTATGGGCGTTGCTCTTCCTGATTTTAACCATGACTTTTTTCTGTTTATTATACACCTTATTAAGGTTAGGATTCCATCAGTGTGGTTTGTTTTCAGAATTTGTTTTGGGCTTACTTCTATTAGGTACAATAGCCGCCATACAGTCATTTACATGATTCTACAGGGTATGTAAAGAATTCAGCATAGGCTGCTAACTCGGGGTTGAGAGAGGCATTGAGTTTTGAAAAAAATATTGCTTAATAGGGTGTAGTTTACTTTGGAATAGCTACTAACTGTTACATGGTTTTCTGGGGTTACTGAATTGATTTTTATTTTGAAGGAGACAGCTTTGCATTTCAGTTTCACCAGTGAGGATGTGACACTTGGGGGAGACTCTTGAGATCACTCTGATATTGGCGAGTTCCAGGTCTAGTATGTTTGAGCTTCTGGTGCATGTGCGCACTATCTTGTCAAGGGTATTTCTGTTAAAAAAGTCTAGGAAGCACTGTGCTTGTGAGTCGAAGGCAGTGCATGTTTCCCGGTCTATAGATGGGTAGTTAAAGTCCCCCTTGAATAGTGTATTTTGTTTAATGATGAGTGTCTACAGTTTGTCTAGGTATGAGCTTTGTGATTCTTGGGACATAAAAGTTGACCTGTATCTTGCTAGGATATGGTGTGGGATTTTGTCTATGGTGATTTGCTCCTGGATAATTTCTAAGGCATCATACTGTTTAACCGACCTAGAGTTATACTTTTTGCTACTATAAACTGAAACTCTTTTACCTTTAGCCCCTGTCTGTGCAGCTGATGGTCTACATGTCTGGAAGTAAGTGAAGCCTGCATGTGAGAGTACTTTTTGTGACTTTAAACCATGTCTATTGTTACTTGTCCTTCTCTAACATCAAAGACGAACAGGTGGGGGAGTTTGTTTAGATGCTTTATTACACAGAAACACAACAGGATGGATAGCAGCATCATAAAGTATAAATGAACTGATTAACAGACAGACCTTATAGACATACATACTTGCATCTCAAAAGCTTACTACAAAATGGCAGTCATTCTCAGTATTTATCCACACATGCAAGCCCTTAGATAGCTTCTTAAAGATGCATACACACATATTGATCTACATCCTCCCTCTTAAAAAGATTGCCCGTAGTAAAAACAACATTGGAGTTAGACATGCATTACTATAGACATTAAAATAAACACAATGTTCATGTCCAAGTTGTCATGTATCTGTAACATGGTCTGGAGATATGACTGGATCTGGTAACATAACAATCTGGAATGGGTTTAGCAACAGGGACAGTCTTCTGTGAACATCTCATATCAGGAACTTATGGATTCATCACAGGAATGGGAATATCCTCTGGGACATCCTCTGGAACTGGAACACTGGGCAACTCACTCTGAGATAAAGATACTTCCTCACAGGCTATGTGCTGTGGTATAGGCTCAGACACCGGCATCAAATGTTTCTGATTTCACCTAAACCCTACTGCTTATGATTCCACAATATACAATCTCACCTCTAAGCAAATATTCTTCACGACTCCAAGCTGATCATAACCTTTGCACATTTGCATCCTTACCACTTCTCCTTCTTGTAATGGATTGAGAGGTTTGCTGGTCTTATCATAGTAGGACTTCTAGATTAAACACTTATTCAACAGATTGATTTTCACTGACCTGTTCTTGATGCATGGAACCAACAACTGACTACTGACTGGTAATGTAGTTTTGGTTTGTCTCAATAGAAGTCTCTGAGCCGGTGAACCAATTTGAATAAGCGTCTACTAACACCAAGTAATGCTGACCATTCCACTCAAAAACATCAGTAGCTACTGTCAGCCAAGGTAATTCAGGAATCTGGTTTACCTGAACTAGTTCTTTCTGCTGATGTGGTTTAGTACTATTACATACAGAACAAGATGAAAGTACTCTCTTGATATCCTTTGACATGGAAAGCCAAAATACTAGTCCTCTCACCCTTCTTTGGTAGAGTTTGTTCCTGGTTGACCATGATGCAAGACGGTAATGTACTTTTGTTGCAATGACTTTGGAATAATTACTTTTGGACCTTTCATAATGATACCATTATCAGTCAAAATCTCATCTCTGTATGGAAAATAAGGTTGCACTTCTTCAGGTAAACTAGATTGCTTTGATGGCCATCCTTGATTGATAAAGTGGTTGAGTTTCTGTAAAACTAGATCTGTGGCTGTATGATCTCTCAGCTCATCAAGATGTGTGGAAGAAAAATTTCTCACTTCCATGACTTCAAAATCAAGGTTCTCATTCTCATGCTGTTCATAGGTGTTTCTGGGTGATCTGGACAATGCATCAGCAAGATAATGAAGTTTGCCTTTCTTGTAGACAAGAGTGAAATTATGCTTTTGTAATCTCAACATCATATGTTGCAGTCTGTCTGGAGCTGTATACATAAACTTTATCAAAATAGCGACTAGAGGTTGGTGGTCTGTTTTGATTGGGATAGGTCTACCATAAACATAATCATGGAACTCTGAATATGCAAGCACAATTGCCAAAAGCTCTTTCTCGATCTGAGCATACTGCATTTCAGTTTGGGTAAGAGTTCTCGATGCAGAGGCAATAGGTCGACCCTGTTGTAGAATGACTGCACCTAAACCAAATTTTGAAGCATCACATGAAAGAGTAACTGGTTTGTGGACATCATAGTATCTGAAAATTGGTGAACTGGCAATTCTCTGTTTCAGGACATCAAAACCTCTTTGGTTCTCTTTTAACCAAGACCAGGATACATCTTTATGTGTCAGCTCTCTGAGTGGTGCTGATATTTGACTCAGGTCTGGAATTAATTTACCTAGGTAGTTAACCATGCCAAGAAAATGTTGCAGGGCTTGAACATTGTCTGTAACTGACATCTTGAGAATGGCTGCTTGTTTGGAAGGGTCTGGTCATAGGCCTGAATTGATAAATGACCAACATAAGTAACTTCTCGACACCTGAATTTGCATTTCTGTGGCTTGAGCTTAAGATTTACTTGATGTGCTCCTTGCAGAACTTTTCTGTGGTTTCTGTCATGCTCAGCTTCACCATTACCTCCTACTAAATTATTGTCTACTATAATAGCACAAGAATACCCAGAAAAAATGTGCTCCATTGTACGTTGAAAGACTACACTTGCAGAATTTATCCCAAATGGCATTCTCAAAAATCTGTACCTTCCAAATGGAGTACTGAAACTAGTTATCAATGAGGTTTTCTTGTCAAGCAAAATTTGCCAAAATGAACTCTTTGCATCTAAGACAGAAAAAACAGTGGCATTTGGCATAAGAGCAGCAACTTCTTCAACTGTATGCATTGGATGATGAGGTCTTTTTAGTGCTTTGTTCAAATCGTGTGGATCAATACATATTCTGATGTCATCTGAGCTTTTCTTATGAGCTACTACTATGGAAGATTCCTATTCAGTAGGTTCATCTACTAGACAAATCACACCTTGCTGCACTATTCTATCTAGCTTAGCTTTGACTCTGTTCTACATAGCTATTGGAGCTTTCTGGGCTAGCCTGATAACTGGACTGACATCGGGGTCTAACTTCATAGAGTATGCAACTGGAAGCTTGCCTAGTTTGTTTTCGAAAAGATCAGCATAGGTAGCAAAAATATGTTGCATGAAATTAGAGTAGTTTCCTTTCAAGCTAACATGATCTATTTATCCAAACAGTACAGAATACTTTATTCTTTGTCCATAAATCTACTGCATTCACTGTTTTATGAAGCACTGACACACCATCAACATACAAAGTAGGGCTGCAGCTTTCTAACTGATCAACTTGTTTCTCTGAATGTTCATTTTTAATAAAAAAAGTGTGCTCTTTGATTTACAAAACCTTTTGAAATAATTCCACTTAATACATTTGTGGCAATGCTGACCAAAAGCTAAACATTTTTCCCGTTTAGATTCATGACTTCCACCACAATTACGACAGTTGGCAATGAAACTAGGTTGGGGCCCATGCTTTGAGTTGGCTGACTCACTCTTATACCTCACTGAGACTGTGCAAACTGTGGAATTTGATGGATAGCTCTGGGGTTTACCAGTGGGTGTTGAAGGGGTTACAGTTACAGCCACATGCTTGGGCCTGTTTCTTTTAATCACGCACTGCATACTATCAATGCTGGAAACATGTATTTCTCATTTGTAAGCATATTTCTGTAATTTTCTGTGAGCTCGTATATCTGACAAATCTCAATGGCCATATTCAAAGTTAAATTACTGTCATAAAGCAAAATCTTTCTCACAGCATCATACTTAATACAACACACAAGTCTGTCTTTTATCAACTTATCCCTTAAATCACCAAATATGTATGTTTTAGCCTTATTTCTCAAGTCTGTTATATATACTGCTGAAGCTTTACCAGGCTTTTGATCCCTTGTGTAAAATGAGTGCCTTTTCATTGTTATATTTGTCTAGGGCTTACACATTTCTCTACATTTACATTTTAAGCACTCAGAGTCCTGCCTTGACTCAGCCAGTACAACAATATGATGGTTTTCCCCTTCTTCTGCAAAGATAGCAGGTACATAAACAAATTAATGCTCCCTTTCAATGGCTTCTGACCCAGCTAAATTAAGTAGAATAAATGCCTTTGTACAGTCATCTTTATCAGAAAAATTAGCCTGTATGAAAATGTTGTATTCTTGCTCAAACACTCTCCAGTTCTCTGCAATATTATTGCCAAATACAAGTGCACTGGGTTTTTGAAATTAGTCTGCCATGCAACAAATTGTGCCCAAACATACTGACAAATATGGCCTTTGCAATCATGTATGAACAAGCACACACAGCAGCTTGTAATGACTTTCAAATACAGAAGAAACTATTTGAAATACTGTACTTTGTGAAATATGCTCTGAAATGGCTGTATCTTGTGAAATAACTTTACTGTAATACTGCACAAACATGCAAATGTCATACATTTCTGATAACTCAGATATCTTTAATTAATATGGAAAATATGTGTTTAGCAAAATATGCGGTCATTCACTTTTATTATATTTGTTTTATGTAATCTGGACTTTATTTTAAAAATGTTCTGTAGTAATTTGAATATTTTATCAACATTGGACATATTGGTTTATTTAAATATTGTTTACAGCGTTCTGTATGCTTTGTTTCATATTTTGTGAATAAGAAACTTTTTGAGTAAGTTTTAATATCTGAAATTTGTTTCTGACATGTTTTGTGAATTATACATGCAGTAGGGATGATCCACTCCTATATATTCCTCCAATACCAACCGGATTCCTCTAGGACTCAAATTGGAGAAACTGGAACTCTTTCTGGGAACAAGTCATTTTAGCCATGTTTACCGACACCATGTCCTTTTAGACATGCCATTTCTGACACCATGTCACTTGTCCTTCTCTAACATAGAAGACAAACAGGTGGGGTAATTCATTTAGATGCTTTATTACACAGAAACACATCAGGATGGATAGCAACATCATAAAATATTAAACTGATTAACAAACAGTAGGCCTTACAGACATATATGCGTACATCTCAACAGCTTACTACAAAATGGCAGTCAGGCTTGTATGTGCTCAGTATTTATACACTTGGGCAAGCCCTTAGATAGCTTCTTAAAGATACATACACGCACACTGATCCACATCTAGGTAACAACACAGATGTTCATATTCTCCTGAGTTGGGAGAGGATATAGGGTATGGAGTTTCTTGTTTAGTCTCCAAGGTTTGAGCCTTTAGGTTTCTTTGGGTTTTATTTGTTATGTTGGTAGGTTTGTCAATTTGGCATTGTCTAGAAAATGCTCTAAGGGTTGGACAAAGTTTTATCCACTATTTGGAAGCCAGGAAAGACAGGTGCAGACCATCATTTGGAAAGCAATGTAGTTTGTTAACCTTGTCCTCTCATGCTGACAAATATTGAATCCCACTGGAGAGACACTAAAAAACATACTTCTCAACTGTCCAGATTTTTGCAGAATGAATAGATTTACCCTTATATTTTTGGTCTGTTCATCATAAAATTTGTTGCTTTCTGGCAAATCACTGACGACTGAAGTCAGTAAATAATAACATGCATTTGAGTTTCAAACTCATAACTTTACGAAAATGCATAATAATACTAATCCTGTTATTCTAGCAACTGTCTAAGTTTATAAGAGCAATATTTAAATCTGTCCCTAAGTGTGAGTCTTTTGTCTGCTATTTTTTTTAGGCTTTGTAGAGATTTCTTGCAAGCCAATTATTGAAGTCAATCATTATTTGTTCATACTGTGGCATCATCAGTGGTGAAGGTAGAATGCTGTTCAATGCAAAGTACATACCTGCCTGAGGCACATATTCTGAGAGATCAATAACATCTCTCTTTATATAGTCCTGGGAAACACGTCTCATGTAATTAATGCCCACATGGACTATAATAGAATCATACTAGTAACTGTGGTGTGGTGATGTCAGAGCACGAATAACTTGGTGGACCCTGCCTCCAGCTATGCAACTAGCCATCATATTCTCCTTGTTCATTCGGGTGAATTGGGTGTTTGTTTGTCATACAATGGAGTCTCTCATGACAAGAGTCCTGGGCAATGTCTTTGCTTGCTTTATAGGCTTTGGTCTTGGAGCTCCACTGGGTGTAGGTGTATCTGTGGTATTAGGTGTTGCTTTTGGTGAGTGTTATAAAGATTGCTGAGGATAGGTTTTAACGTTTATAGGTTTAAGAGGTTGTTGAGGTTTGAGAAGGTTGTGTTTTAGTGCATAGCATCAGTATGTGGTGGACGCTATGTGTGGTGAATGTAGTATTTCTGTTATTGGCAAGCTTGTTTGTATGAAAGATTTTTGTCCCAGTGAAATTGTGTAGTCACATCTCTCTCATACTGTGTCTATTTAAGGATTAAACAGTTGTCTGTGAACATGAAATATTTTCTACATTGTCTCAGGATTCTCATATCTGCCAAGTAGACTTTAGAAACATTTGAAAATTGCATATCCATGCTGTTCAGACCTGTACTTGTGTGGATTACTGTAGGTCATGGATTGGGTTATACAGTGGCTTCCTTGGGTGATCTATGGGGTATGGCACTAGACTAGGTTAGATTGTGCTAAGATTTAATAGTAATGCTGTTTATTGTACAAACTAGCTGCTCTAAGCATGTTTCCATACAATAGTTTTGTTTTAGCCACAGTAAGTTACAGGTTTCAGTTATAAGAGATGTTTTACAGATAAAATTTACTCCCTGGCTATTTGTGTCTATACAGGGCACTGCTAAACTCTTCAAGTAAAAACACCAACAAAGATTGTTTGTAAGTCTAATACTACTAAAACCTTAAACAAACTACATTGGCAAGGCAATTTCATGTATTAGGGACCCTTAAAATGAATTAAAGGCAAAATAAAAACAAAATAAAGCAGTAGCCCTCTAAAATAGTTAAATGACGTGCAAAACAGTTAAATAAATACCGTATTTGCCAAGGATAAAGCAGGATTACCCAGGACTCCTGAAAATGTGTCAAGGGATCCACATAGATGGGAGCTCTGGAAAATGAGCAGGAGATGTCAAGGGATCTACATAGATGGGAACTCTGGGAAAATGAGCAGGAGATGTCAAGGGACCTACATAGATGGGAGCTCTGGAAAATGAGCAGGAGACAATTTGTAGTAAGGGAGGTTTACTTAAGTACAGTAGTGTTGTACTGGTTTGCTGGCATTTATATTACACTGTTGAAAACTCAAACTGTCGACAGCGTAATAATCAACACAAAAATGTCGAAACCCCCGAACATCGAACACACACAAAAAAAAAAATACTCAAACACAACACAAATTGCTCTATGCAGGGGGGCAAGCCCCCCCTGCACCCCCACACCCCCACTACTTAAATATACCAACTCCGAGGTTGCACTATATTGCTATAAACAGAAATCTCCCCTTACAGAGATTTCCATTTACATGCGTGATGACTTTCGCTTTCGACATTTTGGTGCCAACAGTATTAGCTTCAATATTGTCGGCCTTCAACAGGGTGAAGTAGACCCGTTTGCTGGTTAGGCACATAGTATTATGGATACAGGGTGGGAAGATATTTAAATAAGTTACAAAACAGATAATAGCAATGAAAAAGGGGAGGGGTTTTGAAAGTCAGATTACCATAAGCTGTAGAAGTCAGAGACACAGCCTTTTAAAACCACAACAGAAGGGTAGGAAGGTTGGGAAACAATTCAAGCTGGAGCTCTAGTACTCTGGTGAGAATTTCAGAAGCATTTATCCTTAATGTCTCAGTGGGGGCCAAGGCAGACTCAAAGAACAGGTGAAAAAATTGTAGCAAGGTAAACAGAAAGGCCCTGGAAAGCAACTTTAAGCAGGTGTATACAGCTATAAAAAGCACCGAAGTACAAATCTTGGAGAAGAATTTACAATACCACCACTACTGCAATCCCACTACAGAATAAGGTATACCTGATTATAAAGAAATTTACCAGTAATGCTGTTCATTGAAAAAAATGCTGTGACAAATTCTTAAATGAGGCTCAAATACAGCAGAAAGTCAAAGTTCTGCCACAAGTATGAATGAAGCTACAAGACTGAGACCACAAACTGGTTTCAAAATACAAAAATCCACCTTTTACATGTAATTTTACTTATGGAAATAGAAGCGCTATGTAATGTACGAGCAATGCTAAAGTGCAGTGATATACAATATTCCCACAACTGCAAATGAAGCTATAAGACAAGGTTCCAGAGCAAACTAAAAAAACATGCAAACAGATAACATGTTTGGCTAAAACATGGACAAAAAGCAGAGAATTAAAAAAAATATCACCCTACAGGTCACTTAAGTGCAACTTAAAATGTTTAAACAAAACTTTAATAAAAGCTTTTTCTCTTCCCTTTTTGTGTAAAGCTTGTATCTCTCACTTTGGGGCTTTCCACACATATCATATAGACAGATATATAGAAAAATGGATATAATAAATACATCACTTTCCTGGAGAAAAATAAGAACTCCTCTGTGGCTGAAGCAGATTTTGGCAAACTTCACTTGAACTTACTGCCGAAATCAGTGTTGATGAACTGATACATTCCCACTTGGAATAATGGCAAACATATTGTGATATTTATTTGTTTTACATTAGTTAACCGGGATTTTCAGACTGTGCCAAAGGCCATTTTTCAGCAGAGCCCAGGGAGAAAAGCTCCACACAGAAAGACAATTACAGACACATTTAGATGTTTGAACAGCATCACAATACATACACATTTACAATAGACACATTTTTACAGTGGTATGAAAACAGTACAATACAGGGGAATCAAAAAACATTCATTAATAATAATAATAATAATTAATACATTTCATGCAGAAATTTAAGATTATGATATACAGAGAAGTGCATCTCCTCAAGAATTTAGAGGTAGTTGTCTGGAATGGGACATTGAACAGACGACAGCTGTAATAATGCATAATGTTCAGAACCGCATTTCCATGTTGAGTATTTCCTTTCTAGAGAAAATACATAACAGGGTGATCAAAGATATCCAAGGACAGAAAGCCACCCTGCTGACATCAGTCAGAGATATAATACTGAATTCCCTGAGGGTGAGGAGAAAGTGATGAGAAAGGGTCATGATCTTCATACTTTTTAAAAAGAAGGAATAAAACAAAATGTGGGAGGATGGCCTAATGGTTAAAGTGTTTGCCTTACAAACACAGTTTGCAGGGTTTGAGTCTCACAAGAGATAATTGGCTAGGCTTAAAATGGTTTTCAAGGGCAATTAGCCTAGTAATAATCTATGTGAAGTTTTCTTGCACTTAGGAAAATGCAGAAAAATGAAAGTGTAATTCAGGATACAGGCAAGGAGATGACACTTCCTGTAGATGTCTGCATGTTAGTCAAATACTGCACCAAATGGGAGTGCATAGTTCATTTTGATAGGAGGCTTGATGGAAGGATTAAAAGAAATGACGTGAAGAAATGTAAATGACAGATCAATGAAAAGGAATATTTGCAATGAGGAACTTATTGCTTAGCTGAGCAAAACATACTTTCCCATAGAATGTTTCATATCCATAGCTGGTGGAAACTGTCATTTTATTATAAACGGCACTCATTGTGGTAGCACGCAGAAAAAAAATTTAAATGTTTGCATACTATATCCTATAAATTACAGCTGGTGCATTCTAATTGTATTTTAAGTTCTTAGCTTCAAACCTTTGGCTAGTACATCTTACATTTTATAAAAACACAGTTGTCTAATGTAACTATTTTTTTTTTACTGCAACACTCGAATTTCATATTACATTACAAATTGGATATTAAGGTTACATACTGCCTTAGGAACTGAAAGTGTCTCTTGATATTTTACTGTTTCCTTGTTCAAAATTAAAATTTTATAGAAATTAGTTTCAGTAAATAATGTCATGCGTAAGTGAGAGTAGAAGTCATATTATTTTGAAAATTCATTGAACTGTGTGACTTATAAGTCTTAAGCATTATATTTCATAAGCAGTAATAACACTTTAATATGATGGGAATGCTGTCTAGTTTCAGACAGTCTGTATTTATGGGCCCTGATCTTTTAATAAAACCGTTATATAACATAATTTTAAAAAGCACAATTTCACTGTCTGTTTATAAGAGTGGAGCCAGGATTAATTGTATGTTGGATAAGTTCACAGCCCGCAATAACTGTTGTATGTCACGTGGGAAATGAATGCCAAGTCTATATTTTTAATAAAATGCAGACTTCTGGCATTGTTTTTCAACATGTTTTTGTGCAGACATGGCCATTTTCATTTTGTCTCAGCCTTAATGCACTACATATTATACCTTTCAGTACTTCAGCAATACCAAGAAATGTCTAATATCAGTACATGTTAATATCCTCAAGCTTTGAAACTCACACACTTTCCTCTAAGAGTGTAATATCTTCACATGTTTTGATTCTGAGCTGCCTATTTTATTTATATATTTATTTTAGAAAAAATACATAATTTCTAAATCTGTATTGTTTACATGCAAAAGTTTCCCAGCATAAACTTTCTAATATGCCAGATGAATACATTTCATATGAAGAAAGGACTAAACACTTTTCCTCTGTTATTCTGTCCTTTAGTGCTTTGTCCTAAGCCCTTTGCAATAAATCAGGTGATGCAATCAACTACTTTTATTGCAGAGAATTAGTACTGCTTCGATAGCTACTGCTAACAAACTTACTTCAGATCTTATCTTGTCTAAGTATAACATCCGTTTAAAACTCCAACTTATTCTCAAACTCTGCCTTATGTCATCACTGCATTGCTTCTTCTGCAAGCCCCAGGAATTCTTTTCTACGCAGCACCCTAGATGGAATATTTTATCAAACATTCTAACTTCAGAAGCTGTGATCTTTTTTTTTTCAAGTCTTCTTAAATTAAAACGTTATTGTTCTGTAGTTTTCAGTTATAGATGTAAAGTGTAAACCTCATTAGTAGTTGTTTGTAAATAAAATACCACATATTTCTACATTGTTGTCTATAAACTCTTCACCCTTATGAATTTGTTTATTGAGGTATACTATAATACATTGCACCACAGTATTGATCCCCAAGTTTTGCAACTGATAGGCTGCAATACATTCATGTGCTTTATTAGTTGATGGCTTTCATCTTAAGGGTGAGGAAAATGAGCTATGCCATTTACATGGCTTACAAAAGATCCTAAGATTTTTGGATTACATGTTTGTCATATGGAAAGGTACTCAGTCACAACTTGAATGCTTTGTTGAATTTTTAAACTCAACTGCTGATTTTTTAAGGTTCATCTTTTCTAGTTCTGAAAAAGTTGTTAATTATTCGGCTATTATGTTCACCAAGAATATGTCTCATAATTGTTACACTTCTAATAAGTATCTACATTTTCCAATAATTATTTGCACTTTACAAGTAATCACCCTTTTTCATAATAAAAGGGTCTTTTTAAAGGTCAAATGGTGCAACTTTCTAGGATGATATCAGAAGATGATCAGTGCCTGGTAGAAATGGATAATTTGGTTTGAATGCTTGTTGATAGAGGTTACCTTATAGCTTTGTTAGACCAAATTAAAAGTGAAATATGTAGGGAAAGGAAGGATACATTTTTTTCCTTTGTTGAGTGTAAATATGGAAGACATTGGGACATCTAATAGCTGCCCATATAATTATGAGCAAAATATGATTATTTCTTATGACAGATACAGCAAAAACATTAAACAAATTATTCATAACAACTGGAGAATTATTGAAAGTGATAACAGCATTCAGGATGTACTAGGAGATAGTCCTTGTTTCATGTATAAAAGACAGAGAAATTGAAGGAGAAGTTGGAAGGAGGAAACCAGCACTATAACCCTAAAGAGTCCAGTAGGCTTAAGGGAATGAGAAAATGTGGGATTTGTCAACAATGCAAGTACATATCCGAAGGATCCACTTTCACTCATTAATGTCTAGGCGATGCCTCCAGGTGCATCTGCAGTTTATTCCTACTGATACCTCTAGACGTCAAATATTGCTTGTTCATATTTGCATCAATAATTCCAACACTGTGCTATGTATAAGGTTTTAAAATATTTCATCTTAAAGATTGCAAAATAGCTAACTCAACTGCATTAATATTTAACCTCTGTCTAGTGCAGGTAAATAGATATTAACTGTTTTTATGATGTTAATTTATAACTTTGTACATTTTTCTAAATATCTTATCAACCAAGTAACACAGACAGAACTACTTAGCCTCATATGAAAGCTCTCACCTAGATGAATAAAGTGCTGCTAATTGTATGTGTGTAACTTGAATGGTTACCAAGATATTGTAAGTTGTTTACAAAACATTACAAATGAAATATTTACTGTGTTTACTGTGACTTATAAAATTTGGGTTAAGACCTAGAACCTAAAAAATATTACCACTATAAAAATAGTTTGTTCTGAAAAGTTTGCCAGTTATACTTTTTTCATAATCCCTTTGGTTCCAGAGGTATGAACATTTGTTTGAAATGTGAGGACATAATTTGATTCTGTCAAAAGGCTTAGGCTCCTCCCTTTGGAAGTTGCTGTGCAAATGTATTAAGCTCCATTGGAGTTAATGAGTTAAAACTTAAAAGCATTGATTTTTCAATTTAATTTAAATATTGTTTGTGATTGCAGCAGTGTCGGGGTTGTATACATTGCATTTTGCAATTTTTGCCACTGTTTTTACATTGGCAAAATCAAAAGGGCTTTGAGAAGGAGTATTTATGATAATTATTATGACATAGGAAATGCCAACATTAAAAATGACATTTAAACACACACTTTATTTTGCTCTAACAATAAGTGTTTTTATTTTTTTGTAGTGGAGCAAGACATACCTAATCTGAGAGGCAGGGCACGGGGACACAAAACTGAATACAAACAATTACTATGGCAAATTAGGCCAGATGCATGTACCCGCCCCTGTCTTAATGATAAGCTTTGCATTAACAATGTGTTGAAAATGAGGGCGGCTAAATGTTAAACGGAGGCATGACAGCTTGTCAAATACATATACATTTATTCCCCATGTGCACCAACAGTGACAATCCCTTAACAGAAAAAAAAATTGTTGACTAATACCCATTTTAGGTGTTTTATTTCAATACCAAGTTTTAAAAGTCATTTTTTACTTTGTTTGACATTATACATTGCTGTTCAACAATATCTTATCCTCAGAAAATATTTTTAATCCATGTTTTTACCTTAGTTATTCATGTTTTCAGATACACTTTTGTTTTAAGTGCACATGTGGAGTAGTTGTGGCTATTAGTTGATTATGTCATTCGAACCACCAGAATGCTTATAAAATCAATGTTTTAATGGTGGTGGAACAGTTCTGATGAAGTCCTGATCACGTTAATGGGACGAAAGTGCTAAAATCTTTTTAAAAAACTGCATTTATTTTATGTTATGTGTGCTTGTTTACTATATTAAAATGTATTCATTTTCTAGTATTTGCTAGCTCGCAGTCATTTGTGCAGTGGCATTGCAGGGAACGTTGGCTTTACTTTGTTCTCTGTGTCTTTTATGGAGGTTTTCTCCTTCAGTTTTTTGATGGCTTGCATGGGTAACCATGTTTTTAGTGCCAAATGCCTAAAAAGGTGTCAGATTCTATTCTCACATCAGCAATTCAGATTAATATTGTAATACTGGTGCTGAAGTACACTGTGAGGAGCATTCTCAAAGTTCATTAATTTGAAAAAGCTGTTAAGCTAAGATCCATTCTGTTTTATTTGCAGGTTATTCACGAGGATGGTAAAAATGTGCTTATTTTTGGGACTGTAAAACAGATACATTTTCTTGCATTCTAGTCAAAATCTAAACATACTTAATAACAGTAATGCAAGTATAACAGTAGAATGACCAATGTCATTACAGTAGAATGCCCAATGTCATTAATTTGATATACTAAAGTAAATAAACTAAAAAAAAAAATAAATGGAAACTGTGAATATTAATTGATAAAATGAATTGAATTTGAGTAATGATGGATGGTTTTACTTAAGTGATAGGTAGTAATTGAATTTGAGTAATGGTGGATGGTTTTGTTTAAGTAATGTGTAGTAACTGACTTTGAGTAATGGTGGATGGTTTTCTTGACGTGATGGGCAGTAACTGAATTTGAGTAATGGTGGAAGGTTTTATTTTAGTGATGGGTAGTAACTGAATTTGAGTAATGGTGGATGGTTTTATTTTAGTGACGGGTAGCAACTGAATTTGAGTAATGGTGGATGGTTTTATTTAGTGACGAGTAGTAAATGAATTTGAGTAATGGTGGATGGTTTTAATTAAGTGATGGGTAGTAATTGAATTTGAGTAATGGTGTATGGTTTTATCTTAGTGACGGGTAGTAACTGAATTTCAGTAATGGTGGATGTTTTTATTTAAGTGATGGGTAGTGCACCATGACACTTAGAAACAAAATGTACTTAGCTGGTTGCTCCTGTTGTAAAACATACAGACAGCTTTATTTTCTAGCAGTTTACTGCCTGTGTGTCTAAAAAGTGGTGGGGTGATCATAAGGCCAGAGACAAAAAAAAACCTCTATATAGGAGAAATAAATTTGATTTTTACTTCTGATGTAATGACAACTCATTGACATGATACTTAAGCAATTATTGTACTCTGAGTATTGAGCAGAACATTACCAAAGCATCCATAAAACCAAGCATAATGCAAAATGTCAGACTGTGGCAGCAAAGGTGCATGAAGTGAAGTCTCCTGAGCACTTCAGTGAAAGGTTTTACCTTTGTCCCTTTTTGATATTTCACTGCAAATCATTCAGTAACTTCTGACATGATGGGAATTTAGTACACATATATTCTGGACATTAGAGGATAAATAGCCTCCAACAGGAAACCAGGCATAAGGTCAGACTGTGACAACAAAACTCTCTCTAATGATGGATTTGCTGTTTGAATATGATTCTTAGGTACAGAGAAAATCCATTGCAGCTATGTGGAATGTGCCCATTTGGAGAATACTACCTATGACTGAAAAGAAATCATATAAACATAATGGCCATGTTGCTGTTTGGCTAATAGTATGCCCACCCAACAAATCATGCCAATAATCACTCAGAATGGAACTTGGAACTGCCATTTGCCTTCATACATCCCATGCCATCAAAAAGATGCCCAAATTCTATATAGTTTGCATGATTCATCGAGAAGAAAATGAAAAACAAGAACACAACCTGATGTTGACTGCTATAAAAGTTAAATTAAAACAAGAAACAGAATGTTTATTCCTTTTGTGGGTAGTGTGTATCACTACTACTGCTCACAGGTTTATCTGTTTTTCTGCCAGGATGAAGAGAAAGAACAGAGAAAGGGTTGTGTGCTGGGACCTCACCTGTTTGGCATCTACTTTTATGAAGTAAAAGCCAATACCAAAGGATTTGGCTAGCTACATTTGCAGATTACTGCCAACTAGGAGCAGACATTGAATCCCCAAATGACTCAGTCATCCTGCAGGTTGGTTTGTCCCAAATAAATAACTGGTGTCAAAATCATAGTCGGATAATAAATGCCAAAGAATGCATTATTGTATCCTTTGGGAAGTCTGCCCCAGGGAACTAGAACATTGATAATATGCCCCTAAGAGTTGATCCAGTTTTCTGTGATTTGGGAAATATTTGGGCAGTGACCTATTTTTGACCAACAGTTGTCAATTGTAAGAAAGTTCTTCTATATTACACAACTTATAAACACAAGAATTGTGTCTAGATCTAGGGATATAATTGCGCCCCTTTACTCAGCTCTCATTAGGCCAATCATTGAATATAAAGCCCCCTTTGGCATGAATCTGTCCAAACACATGCAACAAATGGAGCACCCACAGATATACCTTACTAAAATGATGCAAGGTCTAAACAACACATGCTACATGGACCGACTCAAAGCCCTGTCACTATACTAGGTATCATGCAGAGTGCTAAGATTTGGCCTGTGTATGACATAGAAGACATCTTCTGACTGATTACTGATGGATTCATTGCATATCAGCAAGTCAAATTGCATCAGAAATACATGTACTAGGGATCTAAATCTCTTCTGCAACATTAAAAGGATGTTTCTGAGGGACAGGTATACTTGGCAGAGGATATCACTGCTATGCAGCAGACTCCCCATCCACATAAAACAAAGTTCATCCCTGAAGTTTTTCAAGCTCAACTTAGATATATGTATGATGAACAGAAAATTGACCCCAGAACTGCCCCCTGTACTATTAATTGTCAGTTGCAGCACCTAAATGCTTTATCCCATGCATGGACTCCCTGAAATTATCTATAGTATGATTCCATTTATTCTCATTAGGCAAAATATCTAATTATCGACCACGGGATGGGTAAGGCCAATCTATAACCAAATTGGACAGATTATTTTGAGCACAAAAAGGGAGACTGGCTAGAATGTAAATGGCTGCAAACCTATAAGAACAAATGATCACAACTATGGACTTATACTCACAAGTTTCCAACTCTATGCTCAGTTCATACCTTACACCAAGCCACAGCAATACTTAATTTAATTTAATCATTCTTGGTTTGCTATTTGCTTTCTTCCATTAGCTGCATCCTATAACTTTCAGTCTTCCATCTCCTAAATATGAAGCACAACACTGGTTCCAACCATTTGGAAGAAAAGGCAAAATAAAGAACATTTACTGACAACTTCATTTGGGAAGTGCACAGAATAGTAACTACTTCTATAGCTTACAAAACATTATTTTGACAAACTAAAGTGATTCTGTATTACTTATCATGACTATTTCTTAAAATGAAACAATGAGCATGAAATAGACTGTTTCAATCTGGAACACCATGGAACATGGAAGCTTTACAATTCAAAAAACTATAAACTGATAACTCAATAATCAGGGAGAAAGCCAAACAATAATATAGCAATAACCCACGCCTGGGTGTGGGTAATGCTGGATTTACCCACGGTTGATGTGGTTTGGTCACAAGGGTGAAGCATTACCCACACCCAGAAGTGGGTTATTGCTATTATACAATGACATTATTTAAGAAAAAAAAATTACTTTTCTTAAATAATGGCATTGTATAATGCCTCCTTGCTGCCCTTCTGCAGATGTCTGGTATTCTGCGGCAGTTCTGATGTACTACGCATGCTTATGCTTATGCAGTACATCAGAGCTGTGGGTGGAAGCAATGGAGAGAACAAGATCTCTGTTGCTTTTTACAAAGTGTCTCACTATGTTAAAAGAGTTTAACATAGTGAGATAGCTTTAAAAAAAGCAACAGAGAAAGGAAGATCTCCGTTACTTTTTTTAAAGCTGTCTCACTATGTTAAACTCCTTTAACCTAGCGAGACAGTGTGCAACAGAGATCTTGCGTTATCCGTTACTGTAAAAAAAAAAAAAAAGAAAGACTTATACTAATGGAAAAAATCCGGGTGACCGGACCTTTTTCCATTAGTATAAGTCTGATTTACAATGTGCATGCTGACCAATCAGCATGCACATTTTAGAATATTAATAGGGGGTTGTTGTATCATGGCAGACAATGGCTAAAATTCAGGAACAGATTTTAAATATTGGTATGATATGAAATTTTCTAGAATTACAGGCTTTGCATTAGCATGCATTTTCTAAAGGGTACAGAGTATGAAACACAGTTTCTGTTATTATTTAGTGATAACAATCCAAAACACTTTACCATAAAACCAAACATTTTATGATTTACAGACTATAAATATGAGAAAAGAATCAGAGCAGTGGAGAACTATGCCCTCTGTGCATGCACCTCTCACCCCCACACAGAACCATCAATTACACTTATTTGTATAAAATGAATCAGAAATCTATCTCAACTACAGCTGTCAGAGCCCTGCAGTGCAACACAGTGCAACTCCTGTCTGCCTTGCTTACTTGTTAGCTCAGGAATCAGAGACAAAATCCCTAAGTCAGGAACAGACTTTAAATATTTATCTTACATACTTTGAACAATTTCAGAATAGTAAATTAACAACCATTTTCTGAAGGATGTAAAGTTTGAAACCCACGTCTGTCATTATTTAGTGACTGCAATCTATAATAACTTGCTAGAAAGCCACACGTTTTATAAGGATCAGATAGAATTATCGACTTCTTTGCTCAAGGATGCCAGACAAAACCAGATATAATGGGGGACACATTTTAAATATTTTATTTTATCATTTTCTTAACTTGGAAATTTCACTAAGCAAATTGTTCCATTCCAGGAGAATTGTCTGGTTAGTGACTTTCTCAAGGTCACACATTAGTCAAATGGAGACAGAAGCATTCAAATGCTGAACTCCTGACTACATGAAGATGTCCATTAAAAGCTCAAAGCCTTAGGTTAACAAAACGACAGGTAAAACATGGATGTGTATCTTCTGAATAATAAAAGGTATGGAACTCTAATGACTGGCACTACTGATTGGCTGTAATCTTTAGTGATTTACCAGAAAAAAGTTAGTGAGGGCTAAGGTATAAATATGAGCCAAAATCAGACATATTTTATGACTGGACGGTGGAGACAGATAAGAGGATGACTACTGTATATCACATAAAAAATTATATATCTCAGTGTCTTATTGAAAGAAATCTGAACAAAGCCTGAAATAATTGTGGGTACAAAGACCCAATAATGGGAACAGATTTTAAATATTATTCTTATAGAATTAGAAAGTTGCTAGAGTAACTGGACTTGTAATGAGATACATTTTCTGAATTGTATTTATTTGTTTATTTATTTGACATTTGTTTACCAGGATAGTACGACTGGGTTAAATAACCCATTTTCAATGGAGACCCATGAGAAAAGCTCCACATTTATAACTTTGTTGCACATATTATTTAACAGGGTACATATATAGGAATAAACTAATGGGAAAATTATAGGTAGGCATTTTGGGTTATTTTTGTAGTAAGAGTAGAATATTTACAGTTTACATTCATACCAAAATTGAAATAAGCTTTTTAGGGTAAATAGTATTTGCTTAGAGTGTGCTTGAGTACCATAACACAGACTGGAGTGGGTCATTCAGAATATTAGCCCTCTGGCAAATAAGTAAAATGCTAGAGAAAGAATGGTGCATAGTTTCCAAAGTTTAAAGTGATAGTTAGTAGATTAACTTAAGAGGGGGAGGTTAGTGTAGTAAGAGGAGGTATAAGGAGGGGAAAAAAGTAGATTAAGCTGAAGAATATGAAATCTGAAACTCAAATGTATGTAATTATTTAGTAACTTCAGTTCTCAGTGATTTACCAGAAAACCATACATTTTATGAGCAACAGACCTAAAAATATGAAAATCTGGACATTCTGATAAAATCTGGACAGTTGAGAAATAAAGATCAAGTTTTATATAAACATGGGTTTTCTAAACAATAGCTGCAAAACTCTAAATTGTTGGCATTACTGACTTTCTTTAAAATCTTCAGTGGTGTATCAGAAAATGAGGACATTAACCAAGTTCTTGCAGCTAGGTACAGGATTAGTTCTTAACGAGGTGCGAGATGTTTCCTGGAGTTAAGGGTACAGGGTTTGATTATTTCTACCTTTATTCGCTCTTTGTATGGAAAAAATGCTTTCAATATATTTGTATTTGTGTGTGTATGTGTGTGTGTTTATATTTCTCTCTCTCCACAGAAACACTTGCGCACACACACACACACACACACACACACACACACACACACACACACACACACACACACACATGCAAACTTCTTTGCTTAAGAATTTTGAGAAAAATAAGCTCAGGGAAAAATTTTATACATAGAGTTAAAGGCTTTCCCTCAACACGTATTGTCTGAAAAATAAGTATGAAACTATAATGTCCTAGCTTTTCTGAGTGACTGTACCCTACAGTGCACACTGCAAAAAATATGAGGCTAAATCAGTGGTTGTCCATACAATGAGGGACAACTGAGAAGCACTGAGGGTGTGGCTGCATTGTATGGCTTTATCATTCATTTGATCACATTGAGATGTCTGAAGTATCTGCATTTAAGGAAGTGGCTGCAATTGCTGGCACTGTGTGTGTGTGTGTGTGTGTGTGTGTGTGTGTGTGTGTGTGTGTGTGTGTGTGTGTGTGTGTGTGTGTGTGTGTGTGTGTGTGTGTGTGTGTGTGTGTGTGTGTGTGCGTGTGTGTGTGCGTGTGTGTGTGTGTGGCCATATATTAAATAATTATATAACTTATACTTCAGATGTAAAATAACTATGTCATCTGCACTTGTATATACTACAGCAACTTTGAGATATAAAGCAGAGGAAGTTCTAAAATGTATATAATGATAAAAAGAATTTAACAGTCTATTATCTAAGCACAATGGTGCCCTAAACAGTGGCCGCTGTAGGGGAAATACTCCTTCATGGGGTAGAGAGGCCATCTGCCTCTGCATCAGGCATCTCATCACTTGTCAGTGATCCATTATTTCCACAATAACACTCATTGTCTAAGGCATTAATGCTTGCTTAAATGTGCTTACCTTACCTTGTCCTGTAGCTTTGAGAGAAAGACAGTTTTAAATGATACTTTCAATTTCATGGGAAAAGGCATCTTCTTATATTCTTTTTTTCTTAGTGACTTTGTTAGTTATTGGGAGATTGCCTGATGTTTTCATGTCACTGCTTCACTGGGATATGTACCTATTTAGCTACATCATGTTTGTTTTAAGATATCTTCTCTAACAAATGGTTCACTTTTTTAAATTGTCCTTTTCTGAGCTGAAACTGTATTGCTTATGTTCTTGAAAGAGTGAAGTCTCCATCTACAACTGCACACAACATTCCAGAAGAAATGGGCAGACGATAGACAGATTCCAAGACTGGAGTGTTATCACTTCATTTTCCACACACCAGGTGATTCCCTCCATACCAGTCTATTTGTAGAAGCTGTGACTAGCAAATCAAACACTGACACATCATACTGACAAATTCCACTAATTTATGAATATGGAATGAGAGTTACATCATAATAATTGTTACTTAATCATAGTCATACAGGATTGCTCCAAGACTGATGGTAAATTTCACTGTGAGACAGATAACCCTATATCACTAATGGTTGAACCTAATGGTTAATATTATACACACAGATGTAATAAAATGAAAATGCTAACCTTAAAATAGTTATATTGTATAATGGAATTCTTACAGCAGTGTGTTTTCATTGACTGCATAGAGCAGAGGATTTTTTTGATACACAACACAGACACACACCATTTTACTCATCAATAAAGATCGCAGTTTGTACCATACATGAGGTGGCATTAAAGATTTGTGTTGGGAAACCAACAAAGTATATATTTCTTTTCTTTATAAGCTTTCTTTATAATCTTTAAAGAAGAGTTTACATTATGCTAATTTTAATTATTTACTTAATGAAATGTGTGTGGTCTATTAGAGCTGATTTTAAACTTTTTACTGAACTTGCTGCAAAAAATCTTAAAAGACAACAAGTTCAAATTAATTCAGTCATTTGCTGAACAGATCATTTTGTACCAGTAACTTTAGTCTACTACTGCTGAAAAGACTCTTTTCTGATCTCAGTGCATCAGAAAAAGCCATCTTGGAAAGGTAACAGTGAGAGAAGAGGACTTGATCAGTAGAATAGATCAGATAGTGATTTAAATTGACTATGTTATTGCAAAAAAAGATTCAGAGTGCCACTCTTTTATATAATTTGTATTTATGTTTCAGATTTGTATCACCCATACCCATACAGCAGTTAAGAATGGTATTTATAGTTATTGCATGATTACATTATGGGTATCCACAATGCCAACAAGTGAGTGTAGCTAAGCAGAAATTCATAGAGGCTATTTATGACAAGCATGATGCCTGCAATGTAATGTAAGCAAAATATAACGAGATGTAAATGAGAAACTGTGTAATGTGGCACATGCTAATGATGTGTTCTTGTGATTCATAGTCAAGCATCCGTGTTGTATGAATATTGGTTGTAAAAAGCATTGCTACATGTATTATATTTAATCTGCAATCCATGAACTTGCCATACTCTGAAAAAAACATATGTGACACAACCCATGTAATTACACATGCATGCTGAGTCCAGCCATGTGAAGAAAGCAGCCATAAACATTCCTGCCACTTCAGCATTTTTAAACTGTATGCACAATCACTAAATGACACCAACTTTCTTAGCTATCACATTTGCAATACTGCTATAATGATTTTCCATTTACAAATGACAGGTTTATAATATTCACTACAGCCATTATGCCCATAGTATGAATGAGACAAATACTCTTGAAGTCAATAGTCTTACCTCGTTTTAAGAAGGTTTATACTAACTTTCCATATTTTCCCTTCTTTTACAAAGTCAAAGTTTTCCTAATTAATTTGCAACCTAACTCGAGTATTCCATATGTAACATGGCACTGTCACATTAGTTTAGGGTATGTACACATTTTTATGCAAGGAATGCCCTTTTACATTTATATCTATGAATTGTTTTTATATGGCAATGTCTAAGGTACCTTATTGTAAAAGCTTTCCCCCTAATTTATATCCCTTAAGTATGTTACACCTTTTGCCATAGGGAGACATTTTTACCAAAACGTTGCCACATTTCTGTAGTCAGTGTGAATGACCGCCGGTTACTTTATTTGCTTAACAATATAGCTGTGCTCTTTGTGGATTAATGCTATAAAGAAATGAGGACCAGGACTGTGAATACCACCCTAAGTGTCTCAGAAAATAAAATCTTCCATAAAGTAAGGTTTTAAAATTATTCTGCATTGATCTTCCATCTTATGTCTGTGTTATTTCTTTTTATGGTTATTTAAGAGATAGAGATGCATCCATCTTATTTTATGAAATGGCAGTATGTTCCTATTATGTGTAATTTAGCTGCCCTTCTGCTATCATTACATTTTTTTCTTGCCTCATCATACAGCTCCATTAGTTTTTATAATTTACTAGTCATCGCTTATACATCCTATTCTCTATAGCGATGTACATTAGTTTGCTGCATTATTCATGCTTGATCTCACACAATATAACTGGCTACCTGAAAATACTGCAAAAATGTCAAGTTGATTTTCTTTCTGCTACAGCAGTACTCATTCATTAACCTGCATTCATCTCAGAAAGAAAGACGATGGTCTTGTCCCTGTAGTCAACTTCTTTGCAAAAATAAGTGAATAAACAAAATGGATGAGCACATGAAGAGAGTGGTACTTCTCTAGTGTAACTATAATTTGATTGGGAGGGAAATGAGATTAATCTGAAAAAAAGAGTGCATATTGGATGCATAATTTTTAAATGCATTCTGTGGTTCCTAACTTCTGGGCATCCTTGACCTATGCATAACATCAAGAATCAAACAAAAACATAAAATAAGTAGGGGATGATGCTAATGGAAAGGTAAAGAAAATGGAATTTATCTAGAATGGTTGTTGCTGTGATCTAGAACTAAATCTGGACATTCAACAAAAATGCTGAATTAGCAGGATAGGTGAATGATGTTTCTCTAATATGTTGCAGTTTTGGTATCTATATAGTGACCATTCAGGCTTTTAATGAAATGGCAATGCATTCTCGAGATATGATAAAGGTCTGTGAGTTTTGATAAACATTATGTTAGTGGTATCCAACATTTATCACTTTCTTTTACACAAAGATCAGATACTATTAACAGCAGTAATTTTTAAACAGCAGAAGCAGAAAATGGGCTTTCTTTTGCTCTGTCATCCTTGTAAAAAAGACAGTGGGACAGACAGACAGAGAGTTGTTAAATAAGTATACCACCACCAGAAAAGGCATTAAAGGCAGTTATTGAACCACCCAGGAATGATGTGAAGTGCAGTTCTGCAAGAAGAGGGCTTTAGACCCAGGAAGGTTTATCATTCGCCCACAATACCCTTGTCTAACTGTATGTTGGTTATTACAACAATTACTTATTTTTATATGTTATTTCATGAAAAATAACCTTAACTTTATTTATTATGAACAAATAAAATAAAGGCTGCACAACATTACTTGTAGTGCTTGTTAATGTTTGCTCCAATGTGTTTAATACAAAAGTATACACAACTTTGTAGAAATTTAAGATTTTTGGTGAGAAATCTCTTTGATGTGCTCGGTTTGCTATATCACTTTACAGATCTGCATTTTAAGCACCTAAAGTTAAATAAAAATAGGAAAGAGTCTTGTTTTTACTTGATTTACAACATACAAAAAGGAAAGCAGTTCATTTTAGCAGCAGTCTTCCATTATCATTAACGGGTCCCACTTAAGAGAGACCTTATTTTGAGACACCCATATAAAGAAGAGTAGAGTTTGGCTGCACTGCAGCAGTTATTTACAGTTACCAAAGTCTACTTTGGACTGCTGTTTTCTATCAGAGTGCTCAGCTGCATTAATAAATAGCACGAATAAAGTGAAAATTGTCAGTTTTTATTTAATAGAAACATGACTGAGGTACTTAAATACCCAGTTCATAGATCAAATGCAGTTTGTTAGCTTGAATGAAAGGTGGAAATATTTCCAAGACACAGTATGGAATACCTACACCTTCGTAGGACAGTATAATATATAGTTGGCATTCCATAGTTATAAAACTGTCACTATTTCTTGAAGCAGAGTGGTGAGGTCTGAGTGGAACTGTTACCAAAGTAAATCGATTAAGTTTCATTTTGAAATATCATTTCCATTTATCCTGTAATATTTCTAGTCCTGACATTATGAAGCTGAATTTTATGCAGACCATTTTGTGGACTGTATTTGCACTTGTCAATTTATTTGCATTTATTGCCACATATACCCTTTCAAGAGTCAGCCTGGAAGCACTTTCCCTGTAAGTGACTTGCTTGAAGTCACAAAGTTTGTGAGAGGAGGCCGAGGGAATCAAACCCTGGAATATAGTAAACAGCTTGTTAGCAGTTCATAGCCTTAATCGCTTCTACTAACTGCCAATTCTGCTGTATTAACTGCCAGTTTTATTTTTTACCCTCAATAGTAAATGAAAACATTTTCTTTTGCTTTCTTCTTGTTTATCAGCACACTCTCCTTGTATATATCAAAAAGAAAGCTGACCAATCAGATTGCTGTGTACGACTTTTTGTTTTAAATAAGAAACATCTTTATGGAATTATCACTTATGACATAGACAACCATATATTTTTTTACCATATTTCCATTGTAAAGATTAAATATCACATTTAATCTTCTATACTGTCATTGCCAATTGAACATAACATAGCTCACTCAATTCCTGCCTTCCCTTAAACCTCATTTCTCCTCCAAAACATTATTTTGCATGTATCCTTCCCACACGTCCTTTTTTTATTTCTAACCTACTCCTACACTTTTGTAAAGACTCTACTTTAGGTTATTTTATCTTTGTTACTGTACTCATGCTTCTAGTATGGCTGTTTTAGACTTTGACTTCAATTTTCTAGTAACTGCTTTTTTACAGCCAACAGAATTAAACTCAGCAAGGCTTTACTTTGTCTAGGTTACTCTGATTCTATATAACAGCTCAAAAAAAAAAGCTTTCCTTAATTACACCAATTTGCTCACCCAGTATTTCTAACAGAGTAGTCTGCAGGGAATTTTTCAAGTCTACCAACTCATTATCTTCCCAAAAATATCCTCCAAATTATCTTTTTCTTCTGCGTCACACCTACAACATTTGCATTCTACCTAAGGAAAAAATCTTTGGAGTCTGCTTGAGGTATACAAATAGCTATGCAAACATTTCTAAGGAAAAAAACTATATAAATCTTCTAGACTTTGTTGCATACTTGGGAGCCATACATATATTTTCCCATTGTTGCTTTGTAAATTTCTTATCCAGTCTCTCTTTCCAGTCCTTTTTAACTATCTCCGACGATTCCTATAGTTATCGTGTAATATTGTATATTCCATACTAATTATCCTTTTTTAAAAGCAGCTTCTATTCTACATTCTATTAAACACTCTACCAGTTTTGGCTGTTTACGTAAGATCCCCATATTCCTCTCTCTTTACCTGTACTCTGATATCAGTCCTTGATATGTAAGGCAATCTGTACCCTGCAGCCTAAACGTAATTTTTGGCCTATTCCCATTCTATTACCTTTCCCTCTCTAATTATCTGCTCCCAACACATTGGTTCCTTTGCCAGTTTTCTCCAGCAAATTCCAGTCTCCTCTTGTCTATTCTCTGTACCTCTAATTGCAGTTATGCACATGATCTCCTTTCCCCATTCCCATGGTGGCTTGGTTCTTAGAATACTTTCTGCTACTTTATGAATATAATATTCTGTATGGTTATTATTCTCCTTAAGGATCTGTACCCAAAATCCCAGTCATTCCTTGTTCCGTGAGCTTTCCCCCTGTTTCATCATCATTGATTTTGACTTTGTATTACAGCTTTCAGTTTGTGCTGTGTATGAGACTCTTAACTGTGTAGCTTTGAAATACCCCTTCAAATCAGGTTATCCCAAACCATCTTGTTCTATTGGAAGGATCAACTTATCCCAATTGGCTCTTGCCCTCCTCCCCTTCCAGATAAAATCTTTCAACTCCATATTAATTGCTATCCACAAATTCTCCTCTGGTTGATAAAAATATACCTGATCTGTGTGTAAAACAAGAGACTAAAAGCATTTTCACTTATTGTATCCTGCTGTCCATATCCATATAACAAAGCATCCACTTTCTCAGTTTTTGTATCATCTTTTGTTTAGTCTCTTGCTACATATCCTTAGCTGCCATAACAGAATCTTTTTTAATTCATACCCCTAAGTACTTCATTTTATCATGTCCCTATACACATATATATATATCTATATATCTATATATATATATATATATATATATATATATATATATATATATATATATATATATATAGATATATATATATATGGGTATTGTTGAACCAATTCATATGTGAGTACATAGTTTACAGCTATTGCCTTTGTTTTATCTTCATTAATTTTGTATCCTGAAAAGACTTGAAGCTGACTCAAAATGTTTCACATCACTGAAATGTCCTTTTCTATTTTTTATCAGGTGCAAATTAATATCATCTGCAAATAAAGCCAGCTTTTCTTGATTAACATACCAATTATATCCTCGCATTTCTAAGTACCTTTTTTTTTTTTTGCCAATAGATCTAAATATAACACAAATAGCAAAGGGGAAAGTGAACATCCCTGCCTGGTTCCTCTGTTCAAGCAGAACGTATCAGAAAGGCACCCGCAACTTTAATTTTTTACTCAGATCCCTCATATATCCTCCATATTAACCTCATTATTATGTAAGGGAATGCAAATGCTTGCATTGCCCTACTCATAAAATCCCAGCTTACTTTGTCAAATGCTTTCTCTGCATAAAGATCGACCTACAGCAGTGGCATTTTCTTACATTCTACTTTCATCTGGATTATCATTGTTCTATAAATGCTATCAATTGTTTGTCTACCTCCATAAAGCCACACTGACCATATCTATCAATGTTTGCATCGCCTTTGCCATTATTTTCGCCATTATAGACATAAACACATTAAAATTATGGTTTTAAAATTGAAATGGGCCTATATGAAGCTGGATCTGATGGGTCTTTACCATTTTTAGGTATTATAACCACTTCAGCTTTCTTTCAGGATCCTGGGGCTTCCCTTCTTTTGAAATACTGTTAAACAAAAATGTACAGATCTTTATCACTTTCCTCCCTCACAGCTTCCAAACTTCAACAAGAATACCATTTACTCCTGGGACTTCACTGCAGATTAGTTGTACATCATCATATTTATGTCATGTCCTCCTGTCTGAACTGTTAATAACTGAGACTCATATACCTTTAACCTTGACATATTTAATTCTTCCTTAAACATTTCCATGAGTACTTTTTCATCATTTCCATATTTCTCTGCTTTATACAGATTTTCATAAAATTTCTGAATATCAGATTGATATGTACATTTTGATCAAATGTGTTTCATGTATAAGAAGAAAGTTAGTTCAGGTAGTGCAGGCCACCTCTCCTCAACTCACATCCAGTCACAGATCTCTTCTCAGTCTTAACTTCCAGAATCTCACTGGTACCCATCTTCTCTTTTTCAAACTAACTCGGAATTTCATTTGGGAAAGACTCAGTGGTTAATGTTTAGAGAGAGACAGAAAGTGATGGATGTTTAAGAAATAAACACGCAAACAGTACACAAACACCACACACACACACACACACACACACACACACACACACACATATATATATATATATTGTTGGAGGTGTTTGACATTTAAGCAAAATGTCATTAGACCAAATATCACATTATCAGCCTTAAAGCATTGATCTTCTGTCTATGTGTGTGTGTGTGTGTGTGTGTGTGTGTGTGTGTGTGTGTGTGTGTGCGTGTGTGCGTGTGTGTGTGTGTGTGTGTGTGTGTGTGTGTGTGTGTGTGTGTGTGTGTGTACTGCAATTTCACTCAGGAAAAGCTGCTACTGTTCGATCACATGATTTTTTGATCAGCTGTACTGACTTTTCCTTACTTCAACAAAATGCTTGTGTGTGTGTGTGTGTGTGTGTGTGTGTGTGTGTGTGTGTGTGTGTGTGTGTGTGTGTGTGTGTGTGTGTGTACTGCAATTTCACTCAGGAAAAGCTGCTACTGTTCGATCACATGATTTTTTGATCAGCTGTACTGACTTTTCCTTACTTCAACAAAATGCTTGTGTGTGTGTGTGTGTGTGTGTGTGTGTGTGTGTGTGTGTGTGTGTGTGTGTGTGTGTGTGTGTGTGTGTGTGTGTGTGTGTGTGTGTGTGTGTCTGTCTGTGTTGTGCATAATAAAGCAGATTACAGAAATACAATCTTTCCATAGAAAATGTATACATGGTTGGTCAACGACAAAGCTGATTTCTTTAACATGACTTTCCAAAAGTCTCCATGACCAAGCCAAAACATAACTTTTAGAGTTGAAGTTTTCGAAATAGCATCAACAGATGCCACCTTATTAATTATGACATATGGAGACTGCCTTCTTAACTATCACAATACATTTTTCAAACTGAGATAAACATCTGACTTATTAAAATGACTTTGAAACAGCACATAAAAATGAATTATACAATGTCATATTACAGTTTGGCAAAAGTGTCCCTAAATGTGACTGTCAAGAAAATTTTGGACCATATTCCATATAATTAAAAGTTATAAACCTGCATAATAATTAGTTAAAATGGGCATGACAGTTTTTTGTTGTATTACTTTTTTTAAGAAATGTCAATATCTCTGCCAAAAAATACCATTTTCAGCTCAATTTTTTTAACGTGCTATCTAAAATCACCACAATTTGAAATATAACTGGCTTTATGTAAAACAGATATGAAGCATACTGTACAAAAATTATTGCAAAACAACATTTACTAATGGAATTACAAAATGACACTCATGAGATTGACAGAAGGGTCTCTAAAATGACTACCCTTAAAATTCACACCCAAGTTCCATATATTTAAAAAGTTATTCAACTACACAGCAATCAACACACACACACACACACACACACACACACACACACACACACACACACACACACACACACACACACACACACACCTATCTAGATATAGATCTAGATCTAGATCTAGACATAGATCTAGATATAGATCTAGATATAGATGTAGGTATAGATATAGACATAGCTATATATATAGATATAGATCTAGATATAGATATAGATATAGACATATATATATAGATATAGATATAGACATAGACATAGACAAAGATACAGATATAGACATAGACATAGACATAGATATATAGATATAGATATAGATATAGATATAGACATAGATATAGATATAGACATAGACATAGATAAAGATACAGATACAGACATAGACATATACATAGATATAGACATAGACATAGACATAGATATAGATATAGATATAGATATAGATATAGATATAGATATAGATATAGACATAGATATAGATATAGACATAGACATAGATATAGATATAGATATAGATATAGATATAGATATAGATATAGATATAGATATAGATATAGATATAGATATAGACATAGATATGGATATATACATAGACATAGATATAGATATAGACATAGATATAGATATAGATATAGATATAGATATAGATATAGATATAGATATAGATATAGATATAGACATAGATATAGATATAGACATAGACATAGATATAGACATAGACATAGACATAGACATAGATATATAGATATAGATATAGATATAGATATAGATATATAGATATAGACATAGATATAGATATAGACATAGACATAGATATAGATATAGATATAGATATAGACATAGATATGGATATATACATAGACATAGATATAGATATAGACATAGATATAGATATAGATATAGATATAGATATAGACATAGATATAGATATACATATAGACATAGACATATATATATAGATATAGACTTAGACATAGATATAGATATCGACATAGACATAGATATAGATATAGATATAGATATAGACATAGATATAGATATAGACATAGACATAGATATAGATATAGATATAGATATAGATATAGATATAGATATAGATATAGATATAGATATAGATATAGCTATAGACATAGGTTGCCCTGCTAAAAGGATGTGCAGCTGTAATCCAGGAGGAAGTTAGACCATAATCTAAGGACTTGTCTAACTCTGCTGTTAATCCTGACCGTGTGGTATTTCTTGCGGCCTCCTCATAAAATGTCAGCTGTTGACCTGATAAATAGTCTGCAGGGAGTGATGGCTTAGTGTGAAAGTTAATGAGGCCTAACAACTCCATGACCTGTCTAATCGTTGCCCTTTTATTTCACACAGCATTGGTAACCTTGCCAATCTTTTCTTTTCTTTTGATAAGTGGAAGTAGCCTTTTGTGGTGTTGATCTCAGTACTCCAAAATGTTACATTTTGGCTGGCCCTTCTATTTTATCTTCTGCTAGGGAGCACCTAGTGAGCTAATGATGAAATCTTGAAGGCCTTCCTTGATATGTGTTCCACTTTTTCCCATGATTAGAAAATCATCAAGGTATTGAACCCTGAGGAAAGGCAGATTCAACTGCTTCCAGCAACAAATGAGAATCTTGCTGAAACAGTTGAACACCAAACCACCCACAGAGTATTCCACTGGCATAGCTGTGTCAGCATAGTTGCCATTCAGTTCTATGCCTAGCATGTACAAATCTTGGGGTCAAATTGGCTAAAGATGAACTGCGGATTGTACGTCTATATTATCAACCCATGGATCTCTCTTTTTTTTTTGTGATGGCAACTGCATCATCTTGAATAATGAACTCTGTGGTATTTTTATTTATGCTGTCATTTACTGATATTCCCTCTGGGTGTGATAGATGGCGAGTTAAACGGCACTCACTTGATTTCTTTTTGGGAACAAGGCCTAAGGGGGAAATAACGCATGGTTAACTGAATGGGCCCTTGATAAATCCTTGTTGGATTTCCTAGGAGATGAGAGACTGAGGTATGCATTCCTTCCTATTTATTGATTTTCATTTTTTGCACAGTGTAAGTATGTTTTCGGTGTTGTAGGTTATGGAAAACCCAATGGCAAAGTGGGCAATTGATTCACCTGAGTAGTCCTTCTTTTGTCTAGACAAGGGGTTTTTAGTTTCATATGGGTAAATCTATGAATATCTGAGATCACTATGGCCACATTTTCATCAGGGGTGAGTTTATTAACCACTATAGTTCATAAGTGTCTTACTCTGACAGTATATCATTGGTAAATGTCCATTTATCCTGACATCAGAATCAACTCTTTTTCCAGATTTGAAAGAGAGGACAACAGCAGACTGAACAGAAAGCAAAATATTTGAAGGTAATATTTTTCAGAATTCTGATGAAAACAGGACAAGTAGACAACAATTGCTTTGTCTATTAGGAATTTAAAGGTGCCATTTCAGTCACTCATTGTTAAGAGATAGGTAGGTAACAGTATTACAACAGGAAACTGTCTTAACCAGGTATATGAAAATGAAAAGGGTGCTAATAACTTGAATTAATTATAATCCACAAAGAAAATTATATCAGCACCTGAGATAATTGCACTGAACACTCAAAGTTCTTGACGAGTGAGTGACTTTATGATGGACTTGAGAAAATTAGATGATATTCAAGCAAGCTAGTGCTGGAGGAAAAATGTTTCTGTGTCACTCTAGCTTACAGATCATTACTGCAGTCTGTAGTGTAGACAGAGTTTCAGCCTTGTATTAGGTCGACAAACAGTATAGTATGGCAGAAGGGAGTGATATCCAAGTGAAAAGCCTCTCTACCATTTATGTTTAGCCTAATCACAAGTACTTATGTACTCTACCCACATCTCGGTCATGAAATGAAGGGTCACAGCAATAACGCTAGGGAACTCACATTACTGTGAAAAGACTGGAAGCATTCTAGAAACCCAGAAATGCAAATAAATAGATACTCTAGCTGTCAATGCATGCCGTTTTGCTTTTCATCTGTTTTGTATTATTTCACAGTGTTTTGCTTTTTACATATTTGTTTTAATTATGCAGGTTTCATTGCATACATTGCATTGTTCTTTCATTGTCATATTATTCCTGATTAAATATTTATACGGCACAAGCTATATTTACTAATGTTATAATAAAGTGAGTAAAATACATGTCATGTTTAAATATAACTTAATATATTTAAGCCAGTTTTAGTATTGTGCTCACATGCAATGCCACATTCATTGCTTTACATGCTCCCCTTTTCTGACAATCATTCCAGTGTTTCAGAAAATGCTGTCAAAACACTTTGGTAAACATTACCGCTACTTCATATTTCTCATTTTTAGCTGTCTCCTCTTTATGTTAATGAATGAGAACCAATGACAGCAAAAGCATCTCTGTTTAAAACTCGCAGTGGGTTCATGATAAGAGTTAGTAGAGATGACAGCTGGTTTCCTAATTGTGAATCCCTGGACTCCAGATAAAGCAATGAAAACCACATACAGCCTCAGGCTGTAATTTTATCTTCCACAAGGATTCAGACTTTTAAGATCTTCAATTAGTTCCTTTAATAGATTGAAATTGGTTAATCATGGAAACTGTATGCTAAGAAACACATTACATGTACTTTCTAAAAGAAAAAATAAAAGTTAAGGAGCAGCAAAATCAAACAGCAATGGTTAAATTTGCATTAGTAACACGTTAACAAGATGCCTTGTTTTTATTCAATACCATTACTTTAAAAAAGGAATTACATTTTCTATAAAGAAATTGCATTTAGGAAGATCATTTCTGCTATGTGTCTTGAAAATGACTGTAGGATTTTGGGATACCTTGCAAAGGTGTTATATGAATCCACATGACGATACCAGAATAATACAGCAGTGTCAATGAATCTGGTACCACTTTTTATGGAGATATTTAATGGAAGAATGTAAATATATCTGGCTGTTTATATATGGGTACTTGTATTCCACTGAGGTGCTGTGGGGAGGAACATGTGTTCTTTGTCTTTTAATTGGAAAAATACAATTATTTTGTCAATAGGCATTGGCTTGCATGCTTGTGTGTGTGTGTGTGTGTGTGTGTGTGTGTGTGTGTGTGTGTGTGTGTGTGTGTGTGTGTGTGTGTGTGTGTGTGTGTGTGTGTGTGTGTGTGAGAGAGAACACTTTAGGACATGCACTGTGATGCTAGTATTTTAGTATCTCTTTTTAGCATCTTGGAAACAGTGGCTGCCATAGCATTTGGAGTGTAGATTCACAGCATTTTTTTCAAGCTTCTTACCCAGAATTGCTGTTATGGGTAATGCTTGAGTTACAGTTAATATGGCTGGCTGAAGAAAAATAGTACCTATTCTTGTGTATGAATAATAACAACCTCTCATTGTATGATAACAATACAGTACACACTGTAAGCATTATTACACATAAAATGAGGAGATGCATTATTATGTACACTGAATTTTAAAGTCAGCAATTTTATATTTTTAAAGTGACTTTACTAATAAAATACTATAAGCCAGCAGACTGATTCTAAGAGTTATGTCAGGTTCATTCACGAAGCCTCCGTGTAAGAGTTATAACTCATACACGGAGGCTGCAGTTAAACGGAGTGATGTCAGCATGCTCTGCATAGTCATGAGAGCATGCTGAATCACACCTAAGGCTAACACGGTCCGTGTAAGACAGTAGGGGGGCATGTCCGTAGGCCGAGCCCTGTAAGCGGACACGCCCCCAGAAGAGTAAAAGTGCCCAAAGTAAACACCCACGACAGAGTCCATAGAAATGTGAATAAACACAACACAACACATGCCCCCACAGACTACAAACATAAAATGTACAAATGAACATCTCATAATTTTTTTTTAAATGTGCCCGTAGCGCAGCCACAGTTAGCAGTCAGTTGGAAAGCATATAAGAACTAAATATGCAAAGTAAGCCAAGAAGCAATAGCGTAGCGGTAGAGATGTTGGCTGAAGAGCAGGCATACATGGCTCGAGCCCCCACAACACCAATTATTATTTTTAGCAAAATAAGCACGAAACAAGTCCCTGACAAATATGTACACATAAAATCACATTTTATGTAAAATGTAATGAAATATCCCATTTATATTGAAGAAATGTGAGGTAACAAAACAATAAAAAATGCCAGATGTGCCCATAGCTGAGCTACAGTTTATCAGGGTGAGTGCATCTGCCCGTAGGTGAGCAGTGGTTTAACTGGTGCAAAATGAGTGCCCGTAGCTGAGCAGTGGTTTAACATGCTGAATCCATGTGCCCCTAGCTGAGCTAAGCGTAATATGCGTGCTGATAGCCAAATGAGGCTTAAACCAGCGTACCCCGTTTGCGCGGAGCTGCGCACCGCACAAACAAGCTAACTGACGGGCAACGTTGAGCAAGCCATATCAAAACTGCCTTTACACAGACACACCCCTCAGCTTGTCTAGACAGTCATAAAAAATAAAAAGGAGTGGCCAGGTTGGAACCCAGGATACTATACACCATAGTCAAGGTACTGAACCACTAAGCCATGACAGCAGTACCTATAAATGCAATAATAGCAAATATATAGGAATGAATACAAACTGGAGCATGACAATGCAGGTTTAGTGAAGTTGATACAATTCCAAAATGGCCAATCACAGATATGTGCAGGAAAAATGGACTATATAAGCCCCATAGGCGGGAATACACAGCATAAACGATTGTAGAACTGACTTGCAGCCAGAATGACAGGAGTAGGTGAGGGTAGTTTCTTTCGAACACAGAGGTGGGGTGTTGAGGAGTCCAGGTACATGGTCTGGCTCCTAGTCCAAAATCATGAGGCCCAACTCATGCAGGGCCAGGTTCTGTGGGGAGCATATAGGGCTGAGGCGTGGGACCGGTTGGCTCATGATCTCACCAGTGCCACAGGGATTCCAAGGACTGGTGAGCAGGTTTGTCACCACCATGCGGACCTGAAGAGACGCAAGCAGGACCAATTGAACCTATGGATCCAGGAGGCCCGGCAAAGGCCCAACGCCCCACTACTGAGTAAGTTACATTTAATCATGTATGTAAGAAATTAAACTAGTTGATATTATGGAGATGTGTATTCCAATATTACCTCATTTATATTATAGCTGCAGGTGTCCGTTCTGCGAACCGCAGAGCCTATGGCAATAGGCTGGTGCGGTTGCACCACCAGGCAGGTCAGTAATCCACTACCAGTAACTGTAAAGAAATATAAAAGTATGACAGTTAGCAAAAGAGTGCAGTGTAGTCACTAAGTAATAAAATGTGCAAGTAACAGTGTAAAAGTGTTTGCAAGTATTGCTTGATTACAAAAGTATGTTGCAATCTGTAATCCAAACAGAAAAATGAAAATGTCTGACATAAATTCTGAAATAAAAATGCCCCACCTGTAAGAAAATAGTACACAACCTGCAGCAGGCTGAAAAGTACAGCTGCAGAAGATGATGAAATCACATGTGTGAAATATATCCCTGTTGAAATACTGAAACATGACAGAAGTGAGACTGCTGGAAAGGATTGTAATAACTGCAGGTAAAACATGTCAATAAAGCCTAGAAGTAAGTATCATCCTAAATAGTAAAATGAAAACAAGTGAGAGAGTGTGAGAAAGTGTTATGAATCCACCAATAAAGTAGTAATAACCGATGAATAAAGTATACTGCAGTCAAGACAGAATGAAATGCATGTGAGAATCTAAACCAAACAGCAAAATCTGTTCAAAGTGTTGCTGCATCTGGAATGTGTATCCCAAAATCTGGATATGTTGCTCTCAGTCTGCAATATGCAGATAGTATGATTGTCTGACATACCAAACATCCACAGTTGTCTATAGCTATATAAAGCAAATGTAGCAGGATGATGTAGCTGAACAAAGCCAGATATGAATGTGTATGAAGAACAATAAAATGTATATTGATGTAGCAGTAACAGTCCTATCACCAAATTGAAGTAGTTATCATATAGGAAACTGTAGTTAGAACAGTAGTGTGTATATATCTGCAGCTATTAGAAATGTACAGCATATGTATTGGTATTCGAAGGTGTTAATATAATTTTCTTCACCCCACCCTATAACCACATATAACCCATTCCACGTGAAAATGGTATGTGCAATCACAATTAACACCCCTGCACATTTGTCCTGCTGGGTCATATATATTTGCATGTCCGTTGATACATCTGCCCTGTTCATACATCCAAACCTGATGGCCTGTTGCCATCAATAAACCCTGCATGTTGTTGGACTGTGTATTGCTGTTCAAATTATGCATGTGTTATGCTCGCTGTTCAATGGTGTGAATATCTGGGTGTTTGGTTAATGGGAATACTAATGCATGCTCTTACAACTAATTGTGAATGGTATTATATGTCACTAACCCAAACTGTCATGACATAATGCAAAACATAGGATGACAGGGAAGGCGGGTTCCAGCAGACCCACCTCTCCCACCTCAGCTGGCGAGTGCACCTGGCACTAGTGCCCAGTCTGGACCCTCCTCCGGTGGCCCTGTGCCACCTGCGGGTGGAAGCACTGCAGGGGATGGGGCTAGTCCCCACTCTGCAAGCGTGGCTGGAGGAGAACAACCACTCACCCTCCGTAGCATCCGGACTGTGGTGCGTAGGTGGCCACACATCCCCCTCTCACCAGACTGGAGGGGCTACTCCTAAGTGTTGTGGCTCCAGCCCCGGAACAGCAACAGCAATACACCTGCATCATGATGGAGGCTGGATCCACACAGCAGCACGACATGGAGCGTGCAGGTAATATGCCATATGTACACTTGATGGTTCTGTACACTGTTAGTTTATGCATGTGTAAGGTGTGTCCATGGTATGTAGCTGTCATCATAGTATGTAATTCTGCATGTGTGATATTAGCAATATCAGCAGCTGACGTGGGAAAGGCAACTGGTGTACTACCGCACTGTATCATATGCAGTATCAATGGCACAGTTGTGCCCATTGACATTAATCTCATCATTTCTGCAGGTCCCTCTGGGGTTACAGCAAGGCAGGTCATCCATGCTGGTGAGTGTGTTTAACAATACCGATAATAGTCCTGATAGTGCTAGTAACACTAGTGTAACTCAGTAGTGCTCTGTGTGTATACTGCGGGGTGTGCATGTGTGCATGTGTGCAGGTGTGCCTGTGCCCATGTGTGCATGTGTGCATGTGTGCAGGTGTGCCTGTGTCCACGTGTGCATGTGTGCCTGTGTCCACGTGTGCATGTGTGCCTGTGTCCACATGTGCATGTGTGCATGTGTGCATGTGTCCACGTGTGCATGTGTGTATGTGTGCATGTGACCACTTGCGCATGTGTCCACGTGTGCATGTCTGCATGTGTGCATGTGTGCATGTGTGCCTGTGTGCATGTGTGCATGTGTGCCTGTGTGCATGTGTCCATGTGTGCATGTCTGCATGTGTGCCTGTGTCCATGTGTGCATGTGTGTCTGTGTCCATGTGTGCATGTGTGCATGTGTCCATGTGTGCATGTGTGCATGTGTGCATAAGTGCATCACTGGTAACATTGTGTGGACACTGTAAACTGTGTTTCCTGTCTTCCTCCCACAGGTTCTGGTGCTGCTCTGGTGTCCTGCAGCAGGGAACCTGAATCTGGTGCCACAGGTACTGGTAATGATGATATCCATGTAATGGTACAGGAAGGTGTGTCAGGGTCCGCCATTGGTCAGCCAATTGACAGTACACAGCTGTCAACCCCATCATTGCACACAGTCATCCTGCCAGTACAACCTTTGTCACCATTGTCCCTAGGTGATGGACAGAATACAGTGGGCATTGACTAGGGTAATGTGGTATCTGTGGCACATGCTTCCCCAAACAGCAGCCATGGGCAGGGTCCTGCGATGGTACCACACAGACAGTTGCCCATGGGTTCTCGTGGGAGCATCCGTGGGTGTACTGCCTCTGGCAGATGTGTCCAAAGGGGTCTGTCAACCTCAGCTATGTTTTGGGCTGTCATGCAGGCACAGTCGCGTATGGAAAGGTACACCAGACAGGGTCTGAGGGAGCTGAGAGCATGTCGCACAGCCATGACTGACAGTATGCGTGACATTGTGGATGCTATCCGTAATTTCACAGATGTCATAGAGAGACGTTGTGGGGACATATTACAGCAGTTCCACAACCAAATGTCCATGACCCAGTGCAATGGTGGGCGGTTGTGGCGTCAATGTGGCCGTATGCCAGCAACAGCAGCAGCTGGCAGTCGGCGCGTATGACAACAGGCCTGGGCACGCTTCCATAGTGCCAGCAGCAGCCCCAGCAATGCTGGGTCTGTGCTGTCAATGGAATGCCCCAGGAGACCACGTGCACGTGGCTCTGGGCAGTCCCAAAAGGGACCTGTGTCCAGTCAACACACTCCTGCTTCTGATGACAGTACCCAGTCTGGCTTAGTACTGGATACGGTCCGTAGCACCCCTGCCAGGCACAGGTACCATGTCCGTGCCCACAGACACTGATCTGTATGACCTGCCAGGTGCAGTCTGTGGCTGTCCACAAACCCCTGTATATGGCAGCCATGAGGTGGAACTGTGTGCGTGCATACAGACATGCGAAATGTTAACACCAAGGGTGACCACATACATGCACACACTGCACCAACAGTGCCCCACCCTGTACTGCTGCCCCTCACCAACACACATACACACACATGTCAATTGGTGGTATCAGTGGCAGACTCAGGCATACCTAATTCACACCCTGTGCATATGATGACACTGTGCCACCTCCTGCAATCTCCAACATCATTGCGGGAACAGGTAAACATGTTGCTGATGCACAGGGTGACTACATAGAAGTGCATTAGTAGTATCATGTTGGTAACAGTACAGTATGCTGATATGACTGTGTGTATATCCCAGCATGCCTGATGCAGTAACCATATGAATGTCCTGAATTGTTATCTGCACCCATAGTATGTACCAAAGTGTAACAGCTGCACATAATTGCATGCCAGTGGTAAGGATGTCAAAAGATAGCCGCATACATGGGTAGCACAGGGGGGAAGCTAATGCAAGTAGTGATATGCAATGGTGGACATGTACAGTAATGGTGTCAAGTTGCCCACAATGACTATGCAATGTGGATGTTTGTGCATGTTGATATGTGTGCAGTACCAATGTAATCCAAATCACAATTAACTATGACATAATATCAGTTCTACCATGGGCATCTGCGCTGTGTATTCCTGGGTACATGTTGATAGTGCCTACATATTTGCATTGTTACTTACTGTTAGTGTTACCCCTTCTTGTTGTACAATGAACTACATCCAGCCCTGCTTACTGTAGCTTTGTTTGCATGCATGTTCGCCTGGGGTTCCCTGGAACACTGCTTACACCTGCAATGCAGAGTTACAGTGCTTCTGTGGACTCCTAGTGACATCTGCATAGCGTACGATACGTATGTCAAGTTTACACATGACAGAACATCACTGTCCGTCCTGTTCGCATGTATGTTGCCTGTGACACATTGCACATGTCTTACCTGGCATTTACCCACGTGTGCAGTCATATATGCCAGTGCTATGAAACAGTAGCAGTACACCCACACATACACATCTTCAGTATGTTGTTCCCCATTGGCCCTATGTGTTGGTACTCACCATGGCAATCACACTACTAGGGTAGCATGTGCAAAGGTAACCTGTGAATCACCTCTATGGTCCAGTTGTGGTTTATGTGAGTCATGTGGCAATGTCACAGCTGCCACATGTATGCAGTCAGTCATCACCCTTGGCCAGGAACGTACAACACATGTGTGGGATGCCACCACATAGCCAATCTGGGGACTGAGTTCTCTGAACCCAGTAATGCCATACCCTGTCAGGTGGCATGTCATATTACTGTGACTACAATACAAGTCAGACATAGACATGCACTGACAGCATGCTAAACACACTGGGGCATATGTGGGGACTCAGAATAGCATCCTGCCTGACCATCACACACCTCCGCAGCTGGCACACAGGCATATGTTCAGTCGGAACAGAGCACATGCCACACATGTCACACACATCCCGTGTGCCACACATTCACAGCCTGTAGGGCTACACAACACACATGCTACAGATGTGTCAGGTACCTGTCTTGGGTGCTGCACTGGGGTCCCGCTCAACAGGCTGTATCTGGTGAAGGTCACAGTGATATACCTCAGGGGCACTATGGTCCACCACAGAACACATGCATACAGGTCAGTCAGAGGCATGGACACATATGACTCACTCATTGACCATGCCACTATGGATGACCTGAGACATACCTCCCTGGACTACATGATATGGAACATGGAATGGATCTCTCAGCATGTGGCACGGGCCAGTATGAGCCTGATCTTGGTTGCCAACATACCCTCACCAGGTATGCTGCCACTATATGTAGGAAGGGTGTTGTATGTCTACATTCTGCTCAGTCTCCAATGGCATTCATAGGGTATCCACTAGCTGTTAACGTGTGCTTACATGCTAGGGAAGCCACAATGATGTGCAAGGGTCAGCTTGCACGTGACACCCATGGCCCGATGTATATTGGCAAAGCTCTTTGATACACACATACTGACTTATGCTGCAGGACACGGATTACATAGCCACCTCCACGGGTATCACACAGGTTTGGACACTAACAGTGCTGCTACACAACACCAGCAGTGTACTCTGCAAGATGCATGCACTGGACACTGTCCTCAGCACGGTGAACTACAATGTCTGTGCAGTACCAGAGTCCTGATTCATGGCTCACAGGTGCAACCCATCACTGCCAGGTTATGCCTCATACCATCTCTGTCGTCCCCTACACATGTAACACACATGGACGGGGGGGGGTATCCCAAGGCACCACAGATACACACACCTCCAGGTTGTTGGCACAGCACAAAGCATCAGGGCCTAATCATGTGCAGCTAACAGTGTTTCGGACTGCCATCTGGTTCATAGCCTGGCACACACAATCCTCCCATACACAGGAAAACCACCTATCCTCCATAACAACACTGGCAATATGACAGTCTCAAGAACTGTCTTTATATGGCTGGACTGCATCCAGCCAAACATTGTGCGTGAGCATTACTGTAGCTACAACACACTAGTTGAAGGGTTCACAACATGTGGTCACTGAATTGCAGTGGAATGACATGTTACCACTCCCACAACAGGTGGGAACATGCAGCACCTGTACATCGACTACATGTAGACTATATGGCCCAGACCAGATGTGTATTCCCTGCTGTAGGTATTTTACCATATACACCCACACTGTATAGACACATACCACGTGCGGCCCCTGCACAGTAAGACAGTCATATTGTTATACATTGCAAATACCATTTATCCACTCGAGGCATGTGTCAGACATGGTAACTACTGCAGGTCACAGGTATTTATGTGTATGTGTCACACACATACATCATGTGTGCAATGCCATTGCTGGTTTAGGCAATGGCATGCATTGTTATGCACAAAGACCCACACAAGGTCATAATGTGTGACACAACCACATGTGGCAGTTGTGGGTTACCAAAACATACCTATCTGTACTCTACTCTGACAATGGTAATAGACCCAGTAGCTGAGCGCACTATTGGCATTACTGGCCAACTAGCCCTGTTTGGTTGTGCTAATAGTGTGGTGACATCCCCTGTGTTTACTGGGGGAATATGCAGCATCTGGTATATTGTAGTATTTGCCAAAAGGATCTGTTCTCTAACACTTACGTTTACACACACCCTACTACCCCCCCACACACACACTTGCTGTATTTATACCCCTACCTAACTAAGTCACGACACGTGAGAGAGACGCATTAGCAAAGTGCACTATTCGGATTACTAGATGGTTCCTCTTCTCTGGCTGTACTTATAGGGTGCTGACATCATCAGTGTTTTGAAAGGGTAATGTGCATCAGGTAGTGTGATCTCCTGATTGCCAAAACTAACATGTTTTTCATACAGAAATGAACACACACAAACTCCCCACATCCAAACACACACACTTGCAGGTTTCAAAACCCTACCTAAATACGTTATGGCACTTGAGATTGACGCTGTAGCAGATTGTGCTATTTTGATTACTGGTAGATGTCTCTTCTCCAGCTGTATGTATAGGGTGCTGTCATCATCACTGTTTGGAAAGGGTAATGTGCATCATGTAGTGTGATCTGATTTCAAAAAAAGCACATGTTTTACATACAGAATTGCACACACACAGAGTCCCTACATCCAAACACACACATCCCATTTACAGGTTTCAAACTCCTACCTAATTATACTATGACACTCAGATGGGACGCATTAGCAGAGTGTGCTATTTGAATTAGTGGGAGGTTTCCTTTCTCCTGCTGTACTTATAGGGTGCTGACATCATCCGTGCTGAGATAAGGGAATGTGCATCCTGTAGAGTGCTTTCACAGATGCCAAAAGGGACATTTCTTTCACACAGACTTGCACACACACTAAACCCCCTCCACACACACTGGGCAGTTGCAGGATTCAACCCCCTACCTAACTATGTTATGACACTCGTGACAGATGCATTAGCGGAGCAAGTTATTCGCATTACAGAGAGGTTTTGCTTCTCCTGCTGTACTTATAGGGTGCTGATATCATCAGTGTTTAGAAAGGGGAATGTGCATCCTGTAGTGTGTTCTCCTAGTTGCCAAAAGGGATATTTCCTTAATACAGACGTGCACACACACTAACTCCCTCAACACACACTGAGCATTTGCAGGATTCAAACCCCTATCTAACTATGTTATGACATTCAAGACAGACACATTAGCAGAGCGTGCTATTCGCATTACTGGGATGTTTCCCTTCTCCTGCTGTACTTATAGGGTGCTGACATCATCAGTGTTTAGAAAGGGGAATGTGCATCCTGTAGTGTGTTCTCCTAGTTGCCAAAAGGGACATTTCTGTCACAGAGAATTGCACACACACTAACCCCCCTCACCCCAACACTTGCAAGATTCAAACCCCTACCTAACTATGCTATGGAACACAAGATGGATGCATTAGTAAAGCGCGCTATTCACATTACTGGGAAGTTTCTTTTCTCCTGCTGTACTTATAGGGTGCTGATATCATCAGTGTTTAGAAAGGGGAATGTGCATCCTGTAGTGTGTTCTCCTAGTTGCCAAAATGGATATTTCTTTCATACAGATTTGCACACACACTAACCCCCTCCACACACACTGAGCGTTTACAGGATTCAAACCTCTACCTAACTAGATTATGACACTTGAGATGGACGCATTAGCAGAGCGCTATTTCCATTACTAGGAGGTTTCTTTTCTCCTGCGTACTTATAGGGTGCTGACATCATCAGTGTTTAGAAAGGGTAATGTGCATCCTGTAGTGTATTTTCCCAGTTGCCAAAAGGGACATTTCCCTCTCACAGACTTTCACACACCCAAACCCAGCTCATCCACCCCCACACACACACTGAGCATTTGCAAGATTCAAACCCCTACTTAACTATATTATGACACTTGAGGGAGATGCATTAGCAGAGCGCACTATCCGAATTACTGGACATCTGTTCTGCACCTGCAGTATTTATAGGGTGCTGACATCTTTATTTCTACAGAGGTATGTACATGTAGTACTACCTGTCAGGTGGGGGATAGCATATATATGCATTTGCAGCCACCTACGTCAGGGTCAGATATGCACATTGCACTGGCAGGTTATGTTCTATACCATGCTTTGTGACCACAGGACCTGTAACACACAACACAACCAGTCCAGAACACCACACCCACATCCAGGACACGCACTTAGCTTCCCTGGGAACAGTGCCGGGATATGCAGGTGTTCACATACACCATTCCAGTTGTTAACATCAGGCACAGGCATACTGTGTGTGAGAACTACTCAGGCCTCTACCACTTTACCCTACAGCCACTACAATTTGTGGGTCCATGTGCTATGGAGAACCACACATCACAGCCACATGGGGGAATACATATTGCACCTGTCCATCTGCAACGTGGGTTCTCACTGTTCCACACCAGAGGTAGACCACCATTGTTGATATCTGACCATACCCACCTTTCCCTGGACTTCCATATCCCATCTCCATCCCCAGGCAAGGTTGTCACTGCACACAAACTGTATTTAGCACAAGCAGACTCTACACTTGTGAAGACTGGGGTGGATGACTTCAGAGGACCCATGCTGGGGGACTATACTGGCCACTCAGCATAATCCTTGACAATTGCATTCTATGAGCATGTGTACGGTTTGCATCGATCATGCTATCCCACATATACCCATGACTGCTCCACAACAAGACACCTGTCAGGAGTACACCAGCCATATGTGAGCCGTACAACAGACAGAGTGAGCTAATACATTGCAGAGCTGTAGCCCACAGAGGGAGGACATCTCTGAACAGTTCCGGCATGGCACTTCATTCACACATAATCATTACAACACAGTGTTGACAGTGGAATTGTCCAGAGAATGCAGATAGGGCTCCCCTCAGTCTGTTATTGATGGACACTTACTGTTAGAGATCCTCGGCAACCCTCTTCTAGCACACACCAACAACATGGCTGTGGCTTAGCACATTCAATCCCTGGGACCTCCACGGTGCCCCTGCTTGACAGAGGCACAGCTCACTAGCCTCACATGTTGCCTTATGTGACCTACTTTACAGTGGCACAGTAGCCTACTGTACTGGGGATGCAGATGCCAAGCACACTCTGGCTGAGCTGTCATTCCCTAGGGCAACAAGCCTAGAATTGACCTCTACACCCATATGTTCAATTGCCTGATGCACAATATTAGTTGTGCTGTTCTACTGTTTGCAGGTCTTTATTGCCATAGCATTCCCTGTTCCTATGACCAACTTGTGTATCTGTGGAAGATGTTTGCATATGATGGCGATCCACTATATCATTTATGTCTCTGTAGTCATTTACTGTGTGCACTGGGCAGATTGCTGTGTTGTGGTTGGTTCCTGGACTGACACGTACAAATACCAGATATGTGTGGCCAACTGCTTAACGGAGATATGGCCTAAGTGTGTCAGCATGCCCAGTTCAACCTTTCCATGGCATGTTGTCTGACATATGCCTCATTTATCAAAGTGTGCGAGCATGCCCAGTGTGAGCTTTCCATATGTTGCACTCTGAAGTCCACCACATATTTGGGTGTGTGTGAACTTCAACAATATCTCACATTTATGGTTGTGTGTTGGGTGTCATGTTGTGTGCTAACTGGCCAACTGCTTTGTGTCTGCCACAACAGGGATTATACTGTGCCTGCAGGGATTGCATGGAATACTTTGCAGACAGTTCTCAACATACTTTCATAATGACCTAACACTGTAGTACCGTATAGTGTACTGGTTCAGTACTTTCACTGTGGTGGACAGTATCCTGGGCTTTAGTCCTATGACTGCTTGACATCTTCATAGTGAGCACAACAGACTGTGTAGGGGCCAGTTGTGCACATATGACCATGTTGCATTATGTTCAGATATGGATTACCTACACCAGGCTCGTCCAACATTGGTAGTGTATTCCACAACATGGGTGGACATTGGCAAACACTAGCGATGTGCCCTAGGCGATTTCTGATGCTAGTCACAGGGTGTGTTTGTCCTTCGACACACATTGTAACTGGAGTTTGCCATGACATGTGTCATGGTTAGTATACTGTGCCTCCGTCTACCTCTGACATAACAGTGATACCCAGGGTTAGCCTACCATCTCCCATCCACTCATCAGGATTCCTCTTGAGGGGTGTCGATAAGTGACTCTGGCTGACCTCTACCGGGAGTTTACTGAAGAGTAGGGGTGCCTTCTGTGTTATGGATCATTCTGTACAGCTTGTCCTATGTATGTCAGTGCTGGGGTTCAGGTCTCTCATGTGCATAGCTCACTGCCATTCAGATTGTACAAGGTGCAGCATGTTCATTGATTCCAGGTTGGACATGGCTTCATACATCAGGCACAGCTTGCCTGTAGCTGGGCAGTATGGAAGTGTGTGGGGCTGCAGTTTGTTTACTCAGGCAACACATGGCATCTTTCATGCTGTTTGCTACTCCTGGTGGGGTACTGTTGTGGACTTTACAGTTGATGGAGGTGTCTGCTGAGGTATATCCCACAGGGGCTATTGTAGTCAATTGTGACGCTGATGGAGGATGACTGCAGAGCCACAGTGACATCCCCTTATCTACATCTGCCAACCTTCATGTTTGGGTGGGTATATAGTATATGTTTCTGCGAACACTACAGCCACATGTTTGTCCAGTGCCGGATATCTATCACCTTTTGTACCCAGGTCTCTCATTACATGTTAGGTACGTCATGGGTTAACACCTGTGTGGTAAGTTGTGGGCACTTACTGTATATCCACGGTGGTTGTCTATACACAGTTCTGCAATTAGCTTGCTGACATGGCTATGGCTCCAGTTGTCTGCTTGTAGGTGGCCCTTTTGTGGGTTGCTTGTGTCAGCTGGGGGTCAGATATGGTGGGCTGTTTGTACTCCTCTGCATACATGGTCAGTCACAGTCCTTCCATGTTGGCCTATACCTATGGGACATATATACAGAACGGGGGTGGCCCAGGACCAGGCCTTGTGGGATGCCACTCATATCTGCTTTGTAGTCTGACATGGATGCGGCATGTCTGACCATGTCAGTTCTGTCCTTGGTCTGGTTTGCAACCCCTCTACTGACATAGGGGTATATATTTAAGCTGGTGAACATATCCATACTGAACTCTTACGGTATTGTCTAGAAGCATATGTATGGTCCAGCTATGCTGTGTGGACCACATTGCCCTCATCAATGACCTTAATGACTGCTTCAAATGGGTCAAACATGTTTAGGGGCAGGATCTGCAGTTACGACAGCCACACTGTGTAGGGTCCAGTATCAGTAGGTCCACAATAGCCTTCTGTCTGCGGTACATACTGATCCTTTCCATAGCTGTGCAGACCAAGCTTGTCAGGATCCTGGGGTGGTAGTTTGCAGTATCCATTCAGGCAACACCTTTGTTGTGAAGGACCACTGTTGTTGTACACTGCTCTTTGGGTACATATCCTGTGGTAAGGCTGACATTGGGCAGTAGTGTGATTTGGCATTCCATTATTCTTGGAGTCCATGTTGGCCTCAGCCCAGGACACCATCACATACCTTTGCTGCTGTGTGTTTTGCTTTGCAGATGATGGCTGTTACCTCCGCATCTGCAATGTCAGGGGACCAGCAGTCTGCTGGGATAGATATTTTGCACTCTGGGGGGGGATGCTTGCACTGCATCTGTCAGGTTGTATGTTTGCAATATGTGTGTGTGTTTAGTATGTTGTTTGTAATATCTGTGCGATTCGGAGCATATCTGTGGATGCCCAACATGGTTCCTACCATCAGTTAGGTAAGCCTTGTGATTATCCTTAGTGTCCTGTACAATTTGTATCTTCATAGATTCATGGGTTCATACTAGGCTATCCACCCTAGGGCATTAGTAAGCCTAGCCTAGTGTGTGTCTTTCGCCACCCCTTGCTATGTTTCTATTATGGCCATTTATGAATTTCTTTACTGTGCCTCTGTCTGGTCGTGACACAGTGAAGACCCCCAGTATACATGTACGATCATCCATCCACTTGGCAATATTCCTGTTGAGGGGTGCCAGTGAGGGGCTCTGCCTAACATGGATTGGGATCCTGTTTCTGGGTGTGGGGAGCCTCTGGGTTATGTATCTGTCCCTCCAGCACATCTTATTTCATTATGTGTTGAGGCTAACATCTGTCACTCTCACAGCTCCAATGGCTTTGATTTCCTGTGGTGGAGCATGTCCATTACTCCTGTGTTGGACATGGACTTGTACAACAGACATACAATGCCTCTGTGTAGGCAGTCTGTGACTGCATTCAGCTGGGGTGTCTACAGCCAGGCAGCATATGACATATATTTCACACCCTTTATCCTCTTGGTGGGGTAACTATGAGGTCTTCCGGACCGCTGCAGGTGTCACATATGGTACATCCCATATGAGTCATTGTACTGGATTATGGGTCTGATAAGGAAACAGTACAGCGGCACAGTGACCTCTGTTGATGTAGATGTGAATTCTTTCATGATACGGTGTCCAATATCGACAATCTTCCTAGCCACATTGGCATTGTGAGTGTCACATGACAGATTACTGTCGACTTGTGTCCCTAGGTCCCTGATTACTCCTTGCATACATAATGGTTTGCCACCTGTGTGGTAATTTGTGTGTACCTTGTCTGGTATTTGGTGGGACATTCATACTGTCCAGTGTCTTCAGGATGTCTGGGTGGAGTTCTTGTTTGTGAGAGTGTGATCTGTCGCATGCTACAGACTGTACAGCAATTTGGACTACACTTAGGTGCACGTGGGTGGTCTCCTCTGCTTTGTGCATTGTCAGTTACCTGACCATATGGGTGTCTGTGCTGCATATGGATACTCCCTTTCCTTTGATGTTTTCATCCAGGTGTTGGGGCCATAACACATGATATGTGGTATAATCTGGTAGTGCTGGTGTGCTATCACTAGGCTTGCAGCAGGTTTCTGTCACTGCACAGACATCGATGTTCTCCATAATGGGAAGTGCCTCAGGGGCATGCATATTGCAGTTTACACATCTGGCATTGGTCAGCATTTCCCTTATGTTTCCTACCACTTATGTTTTCTAGGGTGGTGGGTAGTCTTTTTGGCCTTGCCTACATACGGCTCTATGGAGGTGGCAAAGGCCTTATCCAGTATCCAGACTCACAGGGGTAACAGGTGCAAGCCATCCCTTTAACAGCAGCATGGCTTGTCATGCTTGACATCTAATGCTGACAGTCATTAGACCCTCTTGGACTGACTGCTGTAACTGTGCCAGCTGTTAAACATGATCATTCTGTGTTTGTACTGTGGCATCATTCTTGGTGAGGGTTGGATGCTGCACACAGCCAGTGTCATACCGGCCTGGGGTACATACTCGGAGAGATCATCCATGTCTCTTTTCATGTAGACCAGGGAGGTACATCTCAGGTCATTCACACCAGCATGGACATTGAGTGCATCATATTTCTGCTTGCTTTGGGGTGACCTGCGTACTTGTGTAATGTGGCATTTTGTGGCAGCCTACAGGCAGCTTACTCTACCCTTTCCCTTGTTCAGTCTGGTGAGTGTGACAGCAGTGTGTCTGCCTATACAGACACCTATTACAACTGTATCAGGCATGTTGTTTCTCCTTCTGGCCTGTGACTGTTTGGCACACCAGCTTTGTGTACTATTTGTTGCATGTGCTATGTTTGGAGGTTGTGGTTGCTTGTGATCTGCATTGGAGGCTTCTGTTGGTGTGGTGTGTTTGTAATTAGGGCCTCCGGGAATATTTTTCTGTGTTTATGTGTTTGGTTTACAGTTGTGGTAGGTCTATGTGGGACTGGGTTTGTGGTGTATGTGGTTACCTTCTCCTCCTGACTAGTTTTGACAGTACTGAGTTGGGGGAGCTCAACCTCTGGTTTGGATACATGGTTGCATCTATCACATATATTTGTATTTATTTGGGGGAGTTGTGGTTGTCTGTGTACTTGGGACAGGTGTCACATTGCCTCTGGATTCACAGGTTCTACTTGTTGTGGCTGGACTTAGTGGATTGTATGTGTGGACATATGTTATTGCCATACTACTGGTCAGTGATTACTTCCCTTTTTATGTTTGCTCTATCATGTGGTAGCTTCCTCATTCTCTTGCATGGTTTGGTAATGGCTGGCGTCCAGCATGCCAGATGCCTGCATGTATGGCATTGTGTGTTGTTGTTATTTGTGATTGCATACTCCAAGCATTCCTGGCTGTGTTCATGGAATGCCTGTATAACATGTTCTGTGGTGTGTCCCATATTCTGCACTTGCACAGGGCCTTTTGTGGATTCAACATCAGTTTGGAGGGCTGCAACCTATGCTTTACATATGTTTTTCACTGTGGTATTCTGGCCAGGGACTGTGGTCGGGATGTGTATATCCAGTGTGATTACTCTATGGTCTGGTCTTACCAGTGAAGGATACACTTCTCATCTTGCCATCCAGTACACATGTTGCTGATTATCACATCCAGTATGCTTACCCCTCTTGTGGGAGTAGTACATTGTTCCTGGGCATTTTTGTTTATGGATTCTGGGAACTTTTCTCCAACTGTGTTGGTGCTAGTATAATGCTCCCAGTGTATGTCTGGGTATTTTCACTCAAGCAATATAATGTTGTTTTGGGGGCTTGATATATTCATGTATTCCAACATAGGCCAGGTGCAGTTCCTGGTATTAGGACAGTAGTCTGCAGCAGGCTATATAGTGGGAGGCGGTTTTAGCAATTGGTATTTGACCATGGCTAATCCATGCTGCTTCTTGTTGTGGTACCAACATGGGGGTGTGGTTATCCTTGACATTTATTGCTAGTCACCCTCCTTTTGTAGCTTGTTCCATGTTTTGCGGCTGTACAGCACAGTATGAGGTGTGACCTGGTAGTGTTAGGGTGCTGATGTGAGCCTTGACCCAGTTCTCTATTACAGGACAGATATCTACATTCTCCATACTGTGTGCGTTTACACTGCACACATCTTGCTGTTTAGACTTCTGGCATTGGGTAGCATTACATCTAGGTTCCTATCCCTTGTGGTACCTATGAAGGTGGGTTTGTGTTTTGAGACTTACCTATTCAGGGCATGCTGTGGGTACTGACAGCCTTTGCCAGTATCCATGGGGCATGGAATGATAGGTGCATGCCACCTCTATCAGGTGGTGCATCATGTCATGCTCCGCATGTCTTCCCAGCCTGAAACACATTGGCTCCCCTTTGACTAACTGCATTACTTCAGCCAGTTATTGCACTTGATCATCCCATTGTCATTTTGTGGCTTCATACTTGGTGAGGGTGGATGTTAGTCAGGGTGCTCAGGTGTGCATATAGTACATGGTGTTACATTACTTAACACATGGCATTCATGCCTCAGGTGGTGCTGCAGGGCTACCTCTGTCAGATGCGCATATTACACTTCCTTGTGCATGTTTGTGAGCAGGTCATGTCATTTTAGGCATCCATGTTATTATTTGAGTGAGTCAGAGGGGGTATCATTACCAGGGTTCCTACTGAGCCAGTGTATGTGGTATGCGTTGCCTCTTTGCCAAGGCCAGGGCATACTGGGCACGCCTCCTTCTGCCTACTGGGGCAGGCTCAGGCTGTTCCTCCTCTGAGTCACGCTCTGCCTGTGATGGCCTTGGCAATGGTGGGGGGCTGTTTGGGCCAGCCCTATGCTGGTCTTGCTGCAGCTGTTTTCGCAAGATCATATTATGTAGCATAGCACATACCATGACAATTTGGGTACATGTAGTTGGTGTGTACTGCAAGGCTTCACCAGATGTGTCCAGACACCGGAACCATGACTTCAGCAGCCCAAACACACGCTCTATTACATTACGTGTTTGTGCATGTGCCTCATTATGGCGTTCCTGTTCAGGTGTGTGTGCATTTCTGATGGGTGTCATCAGCCACGGCTCCAGTGCATAACCTGCATCCCCCACTAGGTGTCCGTGTGGGATGTCCCCATTGGCAAATGTCTGGTACAGCTGCGTCAAATGCCAGATGTGGGAATCGTGGTAACTCCCAGGGCAGCCAGCACACACATTCATTATTATGCCCTGGGCATCACACACGACCTGGCAGTTGATGGAGGGGAAGCCCTTGCGGTTAATGTAGGCCCTATCCCGCTCACCGGCTGGTGCTTTGATGCATATGTGCGTGCAGTCTATTGCACCCACTACCTCAGGGTATTCCGCTATTTGCTGGAAGAGACGCATATTGCTGGGCAATACCTCATGGGCATTGGGGAAATATACATGATCACCGACATGTGTTGACATGGCATCCAGGAACTGGTGCAGTAACCTGGAGGCTGATGCTTGTGATATCCCCATCCTATCGCCAGTTGGTCTCTGGAAGGTACCTGTTGCTAGTATTCTTAGGCCAACACATACCTTGGTTTCCACTGGGATGGGTTCCCCTCTGTTGGTTTTGTGTGTGAGGCGTGGCCTGCACAGCTCAACAATTTGCTGCAGGAGCTCTCTGTCCACTCTGTAGCGCTCTACTATCTCCAGCTCATGTAACCCGTGGTAGGTGACCCTGGGCCTGTACACTCTTCTCCGTCTCCTCACTGTGGGTTGTCTGGCACCATCTGCATTGTCACCACCCTCAGCAAGTCGCCTATGTCTCATTATGACAGCTATGGCAGCCCCTAACATTTCTGCTCTGAGTGAAGCTTTTTCAGTTTTCACTTCTATTAGCATACTCCTGTCTTGCAGTGTCTCTTAAGAGAAACATCCTGCACTACTGTTTGCAGAGTTTTAAGTGCTGGGCTGGGCTACTATTCTGCCAGTGTAATTGCCTGCTTCTAATTGTTTTCACCTGCTAGCTTCAGCGGTTATCCCTGCTAGCTTCCTATTAATTCTGTTGCTTCCTTTTTCCTTTCTGTTTCCTCAGGGGGGAGCAACGTGCATACCAGCAGAAACATGCTCACAGTGGCTTACACACATGCACACGTGCTTACACGGTTCAGAAACTACTTCTTTGGGTTAAAACGTGCACACACCCATGCAAACACTGTTACACCTCTGCCAACAGCCTCCAACATGCTCAGCCTGCCCTACACACGCGCACACCAGCGCAAACAGTGTTAAACATCTCCCAACACGCGCCCACATGCTCAGTCTTCCTTACACACACGCACACTGCCCTACTCACGCTTCATGGTGCGCACATGTGCGCATGCACGCCCAGCAAGAAAATTTGGAGTAAGTAACAGTGTACACCTTCCATTTCTTGACTTTCCCTGACTTATCTAGTGGCACACCTCTTTCCATGATCTGTGTCTGTCATCTGTCATGTTACACTGACCTCCAGTGAACTGCATTTCTTTCTACCATTCCCCCCTGTGATGTCACCTATCTCCTACTTTATTCCTCCCCCTTATGTATCTCTTACACTACTCAGACTGTGCTCATTTGCTATGTGACTGTGAGATTCAGTAGCCTAACCCTCATTTACATGAGATTGCCTACTAATGCTTAGTTACATGTCTTAGACTCAGCTTCCCCCCTTAGCAACCACTACACGGTGGCCATGTTGTTTTTGGTCTGCTGGTCCGTGCATTGTCATTCCATGTATTGCATGAAACCCACATTTGTGGGTTTATAACCTTCTTTTTTATGTTTTTATACAGCGCAGCCCGTTTGCGCGGGGCTGCGCTGGGTTTAAACATATATTTTTATTATTTTTCATTCGGGTTACCTTGCCAATGGCCACATATTTGGCCATTGGCATGCTGCCTGAGACATATGCACCCTTGATTTGGAGCTGACATGGCTCGTTGTGGAATTTGCAGAAACATACTCAGTTGTCAACTGAGTACATTTCTGCAGCTAAAACGTCCCTTACACGGACTGGGTTCTGCTTCGTGGATCTCTAATATACCTCATTTGCATACCTTTCAGCTGCAAGTGAGGTATTTAGCATGTCCACGCCCAGTCCGTGTAAGAGACGTTTTAGCTGGTCTCTTACACGGAGTTTAGGGCTGTTCCTGGATCGCGAGGCTTGCATGGAGTGTTACACGTCTCTTACACTCTGTGCAAGCCTTCGTGAATCCTGCCCTTAATCTATTCAGAAGAACGATCTTTTATAAAGGGTTTAAAAAGACAAGTGTAATGGCTGGCAACATATGTTTTCTAAAGACAAAGGAATGTGATTTTAAGTGTTATTTTATTGCTTGTGTGTGTATGTGTTTATTTGTATACTTTGAAAAAAGGAACCTGTTATTTCTGATGCAGTATAAAACAATGTTTCTTGGTTTAATGTCTCCAAATACTCAGGTTTTTACATACCTTGATGGGAATTGACCCCATTCCTAAATCAGGGCATAAAGTTGGTGAAATCAGTTTTCCTTCAGTCTTTGATATTTGATATGATTGCTCTTCTCAGCACCCATGAGGTACCCAAAATTGCCTCTTTTTGCAGTTCACAAAGGGTCACTTTTATTTTATTGATAGCATATTTAGATACATTTGAAGATTCAATTTTATTAGTCCAGTTGCTCCTGCTTCAGTTGGAACTATCTGTGTGTCATTATTCCACATTGCTTTAGTGTCTGCTTGCAAGTCCTGATATTTTACAAATTTATGTCTTTCAATTCATAAGACACTGTACTCACTGAGTGTAGCAATTTTCATAATCAAAGCTGTCGCTCGTCTAGTCAGGATGAAGTAGACAAACACTCTGGGTTCTTGTTCAAGCAGCTTTATTATATACAAACACATAAATGACGTTAAGTAACTTTGACTGCTATACAAACTAGCTAACATACATATACATGTTCACACTCTGGATGGACTTCTCAAAATGGCACTCAGGCTAGCATGTGCTTGCTATTTATATGCACATTCAGTCCTTGGAAATGCTTCTTAAAGGTACAACACACATGTTATTCTTCCTCCTTCCTCTTTGAGAAATGAGTCATGCAGTTTGGATGATATTAAATGACATGCAATTAATACAGATATTTTTTTGGGGTTTACTTCAGTTTGTCAAATGCTTAATTGAGTGAATCTCTATTCATCGAACGCTATTCAGCAAAATCTCAATTAAGTGAACAACAATTTTAGCAAAGCTTTCCCGGGGAAAGGATGTGATTGACCGTTATCGGGTATTTGCCCTTTTCCCCACTGTAGTACAATCTCAGAGTTGGTATATTTAGTTGGGTGAGGTTAGAGGGGGTGTGGGGTGTAGTCCCCCCACTTTGCAAAGTATTATATTTTGTTGTCTTTATCACAGTCAGGAGCTGACCCATTGGTTATTTTGCCTGGGAAAGTTTTCACTGAAATTGTCATTCACTTAACTGAGGTTTCACTTAATTGGGTTTGATGAATAGCGATTTGCTCAATTAAGCATTCAACAATGTGATACAGACCCACTTTTTTGTCATGCAATTATATAGAACAAGATACATATATACAATCATATCCAAGTTGCTGCATGTTTCAAACTAGGTCTGGATATGCGACCAAATCATGTACCATAGAGATTAGTTAGGTTTAGGAAATGGGATTGTTTCTGCTGGATATTCAAACTTTGGGACATCAGGAACTTCTTCAGAAACAAAAGTAAGAGTTAAGACACATTCTAGAGCAGGAACATTGTCTGGATTGCTCTGAGATCTAGAGTCTGTATCATAGGAAAAATGCTGCGATAACGGTTCTGATACAGGAAGAATATATCTGCAATTTCTCCTGTACTCCACACCCTCTGATTTCACAAAATAGGAACTTGGCTCTACACATATACTTATCACTTGACCAAGCTGATCAAAAACTTTCACCATTTGTATCCTCACTGTCTCTCCTTCTTTCAATGGATGAAGAAATCTGCTCGATTTCTCATAACTGGACTTCTGGAAAGAATGCTTTCTGAATAATATGGCTTTGATTGCTTTGTTGTTTTTGGCTTTAGGCCTTAATAAACTAGAACTGATAGGCAATGTTGTACTGGTTTGCCTAGATAGAAGTCTCTGAACAGGAGAGCCAAGTATATTGTCACCGTGTATGTTTCTGACATTGAGTAAATTCAAATAGACATCAGTATTATCACGCTTTGACTTTACAAGTAACTGCTTTGATCTCTGCACTGCATGTTCAGCTAGACCATTTGAATGTGGATATCCATATCCTGGACTACTAGTAACATGTACAAAGTCCCATTCTCTTGCAAATTTCTCAAACAACTGAGTACCATTGTCAGAAATAACTTTGTGTGGACTACCATGGACTAAGAAATGACATTAAAGCTTGATAATAACAGTAGTGGATGTTATGTTAAGTAGTAAACCAATCTCAAACCAGTTCGAATAAGAGTCTAGTAATGCTGATTGTTCCACTCGAATATATCACTGGCCACTGTTGACCAAGGTAGATTAGGAACTTGACTTGGCTGAATGGTTCTTTTTGCAAATGTGGTTTAATACTATTGCATACTGAACATGAAGAAAGTATTCCGTCAATGTCTTTTACTAGAGAAGGCCAAAATACTAGTCCTCTCGCCCTTTTTTTAGCAGCTTCGAAACCTGGATGACCATGATGCAAAATCTGGATATATTCTTGTTGTAAGGAAGCAGGAACAATAATTTTAGGACCTTTGAAAATAAAACCATCTTCCTTCAATATCTCATCCCTGTAAGGAAAATAGGTTTGTACTTCAGGTTGTACACTAGATTGCTTTGATGGCCATCCAACATTAATGCAGTGGTTGAACTTTTGCAAAATTGGGTCAGTCTTTGTATGATCTCTTAGCTCATCAAGTCTTGTGGTAGAAAAATGATGTACTTCCATGATATCAAAGTCAAAAGGTATCAACCAGATAAAGAAGTTTGCCTTTCAAATAGACCATTTTGAAGTTGTACTTTGGCAATATGAGCATCATTCTTTGTAATGTCACTGGAGCTGAATGCATAGGCTTCTTTAAAATAGTAACTAGAGGTTGATGATCACTTTCAATTTGAATACCTCGACCATAAATATAATCATGAAACTTGGAACATGCAAATACGATTGCCAAAAGTTCTTTCTCAGTTTGAGCATATTGCATCTCAGTATGGGCACTTTTTCTGGATGCATAGGCTACTAGGCCTTCTTGAAGAATAACTGCACCAAGACCAAATTTTGAAGTATCACAGGAAAGAGTTACTGGTTTGTTGATCTCATAGTGTCTTTATGTATGTGCGGTAGAAATTTTCTGCTTAAGGTCTTCAAATACTTTCTGTTATTGTTTTAACTAAGACCATGTAACATTTTTGGGTGTTAGCTCTCTCAAAGGTGCTGTCAACTCACTGAAATCTAGTATAAACTTGCCTAAATAGTTGACCATACCAAGAAAATGTTGTAGAGCTTGAACATTATCTGGTGCTGGCATTTCAAGAATGGCTGCTTGCTTGCACTGTCTGGTCTCCAGCCAGTGCTAGTAAACAAATTACATATGTCACTTCTGGTCAACTGAATTTGCACTTCAGGGGATTGAGCTTTAAGTTCATGTCACATGCTCTGTCTAGAACACTCTTAAAATTTCTGTCATTCTCTGCCTCACCATTGCCACCGACCAATAAATCATATAATGTTATTGCACAAGGATAACCTGAAAAAATTTGCTCCAGTGTACTCTGAAAGTCTTCACTTGCAAAATTTATTCCAGATGGCATCCTTAGGAATCGATATATTTGAAATTGGGTACTGAATGTAGTCAGTAATGAAGATTTGCAATCAAGCATCACCTGCAAACATGAACGTTTTGCATCCAAAACCGAAAAAAAAACAGGGCATTCGATATTAGAATAGCAACCGCTTCGACTGTACACATAGGATGATGTGGTCTCTTGAATGCTTTGTTCAAATCTCTTGGGTCAATACATATTCTCATTTCATCTGAACCTTTTTTGTGAGCAGCTACCAGGGATGACTTCCATTCAGTAGGTTCTGTAACTGGACAAATTACACCTTGCTGGAGCTTTTTATCCAACTGAGCTTTAACTTTGTCCTGCATGCCTATCGGAACTTTTCTTGCTGGTCTGACCACTGTGACTGATCTCTGGGTCTAACTTCATAGAATACACAACTGGAAGTTTGCCAAACTTGTCATTAAAAGCATCAGTATACTCTGCAAAAACAGTCTAATGTAGCTGGAATAGGGACATGTGTTTATTTGATGAACTTCTTTGGTAAAAGAAAGCAGATTCTTTCTCTAAACCTGCACAGGTCTTTGAACTACATAGAATAATAATCTATAACAGCTCTTGTCCACATAACATGAAAGCACTACTGAGCTTTTAGTCTGAATTTCTTCACCTTCCTAAGAAACACGTTTTGTACAACTGGCCACATTTAGTTGTTCACCAGCTCTCACCTTAGCAAATGCGTCTGCTGACATAACATTACACTTTGAACCAGTGTCTACTTTGAGCTTGGTAGATTTATCATTGATCTGGAGACTGCAAAATACTTCATTCTTTGCCAATAAATCTACTGCATCAACATTTTCACCAATTACTGATACACCCTCTACAAATAAAGTAGACTGCAGCCCTACTTGATTAACTTGCCTTTCCAACTGACCCTTCTTTATAACAGTATGAGGCTTACTAGATTTGCAAAACTTTGAAAATGGTTCCATTTTTTACACGTGTGGCATTGCTGACCAAATGCTAAGTATTTTTCTCTTTTAGGCTCATGATTGGCACCACAATTGCAACAGTTAACAATTACCATTACCCAATGTTTTTGTTATCGAATATTGTTAAACCAAGTCTGATCTTATACAGCTTAATTCTTCCTAACTGACACACTTTGCACACATGACTTTCATTTCTATAGCTCTCCTATGCATCATTTAACTTATTTTACTAGGCTATAACCTCTCTTGATACTGTATGCCATTCCCCTGATTCTTACAGCTTTACCGGGGCTATTACTTACTAGTCATAGCACTGCCATTGCTGGTGATTGGTCACACAGCTTGTGCTGCCTTAACCTAATGCTCTCACATTTTTTCTATTTTTCTTTCAGTAATTCAAACCACCCATTGGGTAAGCAGGTCTCCAACCCTCCTCATAAAAAGCAGTGGAAACCTCAAAAATCTCACTCACGCACTGGGCACCCACATACACTGTCCTGTAAATAAAGAGACTAAACACTAATGTAGGTGCTTAACTTCCAAGTGTCTAGACAGTAAAATACCTTAACTGCACCAAATTAAACTATTGTTAGTGAGTGTGTTAGAACATTCTGCTGTATAGTTCTTTAATCAAACCACTGTACTGACAAGCACATTTCCAGGTAGCAACAGCTGCATAACCCTCTCCAGTAAGTCCCCCCCCAACTAAAGTCTATTTTCTTTTGAGAAAAACTTAAATCTATAAAACAGCATTCCACTACCTCTCCTGTTTCATCTGTAACTAACCCAACTTTAATTTTATATCACCAGGTATCATCATAACACCAGGTTTCCCACCTAATTCCAGGCTATATTGCTAAAAGCTGGGACCCAAGTAATACTGTAGCAACATGTCTCCAGCTTGATTATCATAGCTACATTTAGGGGTCTTACCTAAGTATTGATATGCCAAGAGATCTAAAATGAAACACCCCCAAAACCTTTAGGATTACTTGCAGTTTAAAAGAAAATAAAACTACAAGAATAACAGGAAATATAAAAACTAATGGAAAATCAAAACCATTACATGTTCCCACTGCAGCTGCCTTTAATTTGGTTCTGTTGTTCATCCTAGGTGCTTAACGGCACTACCCCCTTTCCATTGTCTCTCACTCACATTGTTTTCCCTGTTAGTTCAGGGATCATCTTCCCACCTAGTTCAGACTTTCTCACTTACTTGGCCACTTCACTGATAGTTTATATTGGCATTGTCAGATGACCACTGATCTGGGCCTGCCCTCTCCATTCTGACCTCGCGGCACTCAGGTTTCAGTCCGCTCCTCTACCCTGCCCTCAATTTGATTCCCATTCATCCCCACTATCTGCCAATTTATAGACACAAAACCACATCCCGCCCAGATCCCACCCACCACCTCAACCAATCCCAAAACAACACAATTACAAACATTAACAAGCTCCCACCCTCCACCCTGCAAGTCCTACTACCAAACGCTATACCCCATACTATCACCACCAACCACACAACTGCCCAGAAACCCTCAAATAATGCTTACCTGCCATCTATTAATAATAGCTACCATTGTTAGAATTTACACCATTACTTGCTACCATAATGCTCACATAATATTTCACCCCAGCCCAACCATAACTTCCACCTACCAACCACATAGTAACACTCACTTCTCCAACATCCAACCCTACTTACTGATCTACTCTGCCACTGAGCTACACAAATTCAAATATATTAAATTCACCATACCTTCTAACAAACCCAACAGACTAACTAAACTTCTATTCAAAATTCAGTGTCTATGTCTATTCCTACAAACACAGCCCCATATTTGTGGTGATATACACCCCAACCCAGGCTCCACAAGGAATACTACCAACCTCAGTAATCCAGACATCCAACATGCAATTAACTGTAAAAAAACAGCGACCTATTTATACTTAGCATGAAGACTAGAAGTATCTTGAACAATATTGATGAAGTACACGCCACACTCTCTGCTTACAACCCAGACATTACACTCATTAGAGAGACATGGCTCAAACCCCAGATTAAGGACAAGGAGATACTTTCCCCAGGTTATAATATAATTACGGTTAATAGAACTATCAAAAAAGGTGGAGGTGTCACCATACTATACAAGACTGTCCTCATGGTAAACATTATATATAAAGAAATCCCAACATTTAACAATGTAGAAACCCTATTCACCAAAAATCAAATCAATCATCAGAAGCAACTAAACCTAATGGGTATTTACATATCCCCAGGTGACAGCATACCTACTCTCGAATCTATACTAAACTGGACATGCACAAATCTCCCACAGGAGACACTCCTCCGAGGGGACATTAACATTGTCTGGAAATCCAACAACATAACTATCCCTCTATACAATGCTCTATGCATCCCCTGTATTAACAAACCTTAACAAGACAGACCTACACAAATTGTCCATGTGCTATAATAAAATGGCTAGATTAACAACCAACTCTAATTTCTGCTCCCGGCACTGTCACTCATTAAAACAGCTAGGTTGGCTAGAACTTCCCAGTTTACTAAACTATAACCAACTCACCATGGCTCATTACTTGCTGTACCACCCAAACAAGAGTCCTGCTCTCTCAGGCTTACTCAACTTTCAACATTCTGCTCGCCAACTAAGATCCACAAACAAAGACCTTCTTGAAGTAGCTAAGTGTAGATCCAGTGCTGGAGAATTCCTCTACTCCTACACAGTTGCCAAAATCTGGAATTCTTTTCCACCGGATATCAGATTGCAAAACAGCAGTCCCACCTTCAAAATCCTATTAAAAGCCCACCTCAGTCTCATGTGGCAATGTACCTGTACTGGCCATGGATAGCCCTACTACAAGCATTCAGTTAAATCTTCCTCTGGCACTACTCAAAGATCAAACACACACACACACACACACAAAAATAAAAACCTACCATAACAAACTGCATTTTAAATGAATGTACATAACTGTATATAGTATTACAGCACCTTCTTACTCAAATAAATTATATTTTCTCCGTTACTGCTGTACACTCTATATATTGTACACTTCTGTAACTTCTCATCACACTATGCCAGGATATTACTACTGTTTGCTCTATATGTATGTGGAGTTGTTGTATTTTTATTTTTGTGTTTTTATGATTGTCATGTATGTGGAAATTTTCTCCCTCGGTTTCAGCTGAAAATGGGCACCAGATTGTCTAGTCAGACCAACCTGGTAATGAAATATAAAATAAAATAAAAATAAAATAAAATAAATAAAGCTTGTTATGGGTTTTGCTGACTTACCCTTGTACTGGACTGAGCATGCTCTCTTTACTGAGCTAGTCTTGGAACTTGCTAGAAGACTACAGGATTTCACTAGAAAACCAGCAGAGGTTGCAGCTGCCATGTGCCTAGGCCTGCTTCTATTAGTCACATGCTGCACGCTGTCCACAGTTGCTCTGGAGCCTACTGAAACCATGCTGTTATCACTTGCAAGCATATTTGTGTGTCTTTCTGTAACTTCATGGATTTGACAAATCTCAGTAGCTTTATTCACCATTAAATCACTGTCACGAAGCAAAATCTTTCTCACAACAGCACTGTTAATACCACACAGAAGCCTGTCCTTTATTAACTCATCTTTTAAGTCACCAAACCTGCACATTTCAGCTTTTTTCCTCAGATCAGTTATATAAGCTGCAAATGTTTCTCCTGGCTTTTGATCTCTTGTGCAAAACAAATGCCTTTCTAATGTAATATTAGTCTGGGGGGGTTGCACATTTCTTTAAATTTGCACTTCAAACACTTAAGGTCTTCCCGTGATTCAGCCTATACAATAATAGGATGATTTGCCCCTTCACCCTCATATATGCTGGTACATATAGAAATGAACACTCTCTTTCAATAGCGTCTGACTCAGCCAGGTTTAACAAAATAAATGCCCTGGAGCATACATCTTTGTCAGAATAAGCTGCTTGTATGAATACATTGTATTTTTGCTCAAATATTCTCCAATTCTCTGCAATATTCTGATCAAATACAAGTAGTGATGGTTTTCAAAATCTGTCTGCCCCAGCAAATTATAGTAAACACAATGCAACAAAATCCCCTTGTAATTATACAAACATGCACACACACACACACACACACACACACACACACACACACACACATATATATATATATATATATATATATATATATATATATATATATATGTATATATATATATGTATATATATATATATATATATATATACATACATATATAGATATGCTAAAAGTTTATGCCAATATTTGTAACTATCCCCAATAGCACAAGTCTTGTGTTAATAACTGAACTTTGCAAAATACATTCCTCGGGTATTGTAATATTCTTAAAATCACAGTACTATAAGAAATCAACTCTTATCAGTGTAGGAAACATTTCAAATAACTGCACTTTGCGAATAACCTGGGCAGAAGAAGTTCAAAGTAAGATATATTTCGAAGTAATTGCACTTTGCGGATAAATAGTACACAGCACACTGAAACTTCCCCAAAATGGTTGCACTTTGCTAAATACATCTGTACAGTGCAAGAAACACTCTCTAATGGTGGCTTCTGTGAATGGACACACCCAGCAGAAGAAACTTTACAAAATGGCTGTAATTTGACTGCACTCTATGAAATAGCTGCACTTTACACACAAACTCTTCGGAATAAATGCACAGTAATAAGCACACACTGTAGACATTTTACACACTTTGAGATTCTTCGAACATCTCCAGCTATGATATTCAGGGCTTCGATCAATGAGAAATAATAGTAATGACAAAATGCAGTACTTTGCCAAAAATGCAGTCATCTTGCTTTACTTATACTTAATGTGCCCTTTTTGCCCTTATTATTTTTGTTTTGCTCATTTCATCTTTTTTTGTGCCCATTATACTTTTTTGTGCAGATTTTAACTCTAAACCTGCTTGTTTTAATTTAAACATGCTCATTTTGCAATCCTGAAGTAATTATGAGCCTTTTAGATGCTTTTCTGATAATCATTTCGTCAACTAGCTTAATTTCAAACATTTCATTTGATTAGTAAACTTTTTTCTGCCATCTGTTTGCTCAGTAAATGTTTCTGTGCCATCCATTTGTTTAGTAATGCATTCTGTCCACTTGTAATGCTTTGTTTCAGATTTTTTATAAAAGAAATAATTTGGGTAAGTTTTCATTACCTTTAGTTAATTTTTGGCATTTTTTGCATTTGTTTCACTTAGTTCATCTTCACTGTTAACTCTGTACCTTGTGGCTCTGGAAAGCAGTCTCTGGAATCCCGGTTCTGTCACCATGTCGGTCATCTAGTCAGGATGAAATAGGCGGACATTGTGGGTACTTGTTCAAGCTGCTTTATTACATACAAACACATAAGAAATTAAGTTAAATAACTTTAACTGGGTCTATATTATTTCCTCGAAGAGGCGCTGCATCGAATGCCTCTTCATCGACCCAAAGCTGTGAACTTTCAAAATATTGAACCTCCACGTAAGTGATTTCTTTCCCTTGGAAAGAAATTGCTTGCCCTACTAACACCAACAAATAACCACAAACACTACAAAGTGGGGGGCTTCACCCTCCACACCCCCAAGTGGGAGGCTGTGCCCCCCATAACTAAATATAGCAACTCTGAGATCGCACTATAGCAGGGAAAATGACAAATGGATGAGGATGGCCAAGCGATTTCTTTCCTAAGGAAAGAAATCACGTATGTGGACATTTGATGTTTTCCAGTTTTGCAGTTTCAAGTTCAAAGAGGGGTTTGATAGAATGTCTCTTCAAGGAAATAATATGAACCCGTTTAACTTGTATACAAACTAACTAACATACATATACAGGTTCACACTCTGGCTGCACTTCTCAAAATGGCATTGAAGCTAGCAAGCGCTTGCTATTTATATGCATGTTCAGTCCTTGGAAATGCTTCTTACAGGTACAACACACATGTTATTCTACAAAAGCTATTTCTATCCTTTTGTCTTGAACTACAACATCCACTCTATTCATACCTCTCAGCCTCATGATGCAAGAAATCTGGACAAAGCCTGACAAAATAGGGGGCAAAGGCCCAAAAATAGGGACAGATTTTAAATATTGCTCTTATAAACTTAGAAAGTTGCTAGAGCAGCAGTGTTTGTGTTAACATGCATTTTCAGAAGGATTTGAAGTCTGAAACTCAAATGTTTGTCATTATTTAGTGACTTCAATCTTCAGATCATCCCAGTGATTTGCCAGAAAAACCACAAACTTTATGAGGCCAAAAATGTGAGGGGAAAAATCTGGACATTATACAAAACTCTGGACAGTTGAGAGGTATGACTCTGTTTACTATTGCCTTCTTAGCTGCTGGTATGCAGTGATCCCATGTAATCATTACTTTTTCTATTTTCAACTATACTTTGTAGTTTGTGTTTCCAGTGTTTGCCAGCTGCCACTGTGCTCTAATGTTTACAAAGTATCCTTTGTAACAACCTTTCCACGTTCTTATGTCTTTCAGGATACAAACCTTCAGCCACGACTGTGTCACATCCTGCAACAAGATGTTTAACTGATTCTAGTTCTGTATCATAAAGCCTACATTTGTTTGCATCTCCTACCTTTTCTATGGATTTCATAAGCCATGTAGTAAAAAACCTTCTATGTTGTGCAGCCAATATTAACCTTTTATCTTTTGGTTTAAATTCACCTCGTCTAAGCCATTTGCACATCACCTCTTGGTCAACATACAGCTCCAGCAGATCTCTGCTTCTTGCTATAATTATGATCTTTCAAGTGACCTTTTCCTTTTTCCTAGTCCCATTCCTTGCATTCTTACATTTGCATTTTGCACTTTCTGTTTCCACCTGCTTTTTAAACATGTTTGGTTGGATTTCCATGCCTGCTTTTTTTCTAATGGCTTCTGCTAACCTAAGCAAGGAGGTCAACTTTGACTTATTTTTTTCACATTTTAGAACTTTTAATATTTCTGGATCTGATAATGTCAATAAATGCGTTTGCAATCCTACAATCACAACCTGTATTTATAGTTAATTTCAAAGAGACCTCATGCCTCCTTCAGACTTAGGGATGTATATTATTGGCAAACAGTGATTCTTGTATATCATTTGATGGGCATAGAGCAATGTTCTTGTTTTCCTGTCAAGCTTATCCAGCTCTTTCTTTTATCCAGTCAATCACCCCAAAGCTATAAGTTAAAACAGGAAGTGAACGCTTGAAATTTATTCATAGATGTCAAAGCAGTTTTCAGTATTAATTTTAGTCATCTAAAAATCCGCTTACTGAGCTTTATTCTCATTTTTTCATGCAATATCACTGCCTGTTTGTCTATTCCAAGATATCTGTACACTTCTTGTTTTTCCATATCATTTATATCACATTCCTCCTCAAGTATTACATTTTCCTGACTCTTCAGTTTTCCTCTTGCAAATGTTGCTTTTCCACATTTGTCAAGACCAAATGACATTTGTATGTCATCCGATAAGGCTTTAACATCTTGCACCAATTCTTTCAGGTGAACTCTTCAATTGCAGGTTATCCACTAAAAGCAGATGAGATATAATTTCACTTGATGATTTTCTTGGAGTCAGACTGAATCTGTGACCTAGGCTGTGACGTAAACATATTAATGGATTAAAAGCAAGACAAAACAATAATGGCGGCAAAGAATCACCCTGAAATATTCCATGCTGGATTTTCACACCTTGGATATCAGTTAGCCATTTTATTTTGGTCAGCTGCAAAGTGGTTTGCCATTTCTTCATAGTAACTGCAGTATAATTTACCAATATATGATGTACTTAAATGTGCTGATATTTTTACAGAAGCCTAAAGAAAGTGAAGAGCCCTTATTTGTCATTATCATTCTCACCAGGAATTGAGTTGATTAATGCATTTTGTATTTCTTCAGTCATGATATTCATTGCAGCAGAGTTTGGAAGTGAATCTCTTGGGTTTATTACCAAAAGGAAAACATACTATTGGTCTTTGTTTTGCATATATTATATATTGTCCAGGCATTTGTCTACCATCCTTTAGTCAGCTGCCTGATCTGTGGTCAAACTTCACTGACACAAGTCAAGGAAAAATGCTTGTGCCTTTAGAAGAAGCTGTTGCATTTTCAGGTAAATTTATATGAGTGCATAGCAACTAAACGCTGGTTTTAATGTAATCTGTTCCTGTGGATACTCGGAACCTTATTCTTAATGAGGCAGGTACAAAACAAGATGAAATGAAGTTAGTGCATTACAGCTATCAATAATTTGGATGGGTGACAGCAAAAGTAAAAGGGTAGAGACCTTAACAGATTAGCTCCGTTACTGATCCTTAAAAATTCATGTACACTTTCTGGACTGCAGAATACATTTGGCATCTTGAGTGTATTGACTAAAATCATTTATGGATTGAGAGTTGTGAAACATGATCTTGATAATTCTACAAATTTGCTAAAGGCCCTTGAATCTTTGGATATTAATAGGAAACTCTGGTTCATGAATCCTGTTAGGTGGCTGCTGTCTCGTAATTTTGGTTAGCGTCAGAATTTTGCTGACTCATAATTCTCTGCTCACAGTCAAAGTTTTGCTGACTCATAATTTTGCTTAAAGTTGGAGTTTATTTCTGTGATATGCTCTAGTAAAATAGCGCAGGTGATGCTGTGTAGTGATAATATGTTGCATTTTGGCATTACATTTAGCAATATTATTCGAGAGTGCACAACACTGGAAATAGGAGTTCTGGTATAAGTAAAGTTATATGTGTGTGGTGTCATATTGAAAAATAATGTTTTAATTCTTATTAATAATTTTGGTGGGTTAGTTGGGTTTAATGGTTACGTTTCTGATTCAGTTAATCATTTATTTATTTTTCTCTTACTTATGTTTATTAACTGGGATAGTCCTATTTTGCAAAAAACATTTTTTCAGCAGAGACCAGTGGAAAAAGCTCCCCAGGATTAAAAGAAGATACAAGAAATAGTTTACATAGATCTCCAGGTACTTTTCTTTTATCGGGGCAACACTTTAAACGTAGTTGGTGAGCTCTGAATCTATTGTCTTTTCATGTCTTTTTGGTGTTAATATAACCAAGTTTGTGAAAAATGTAGAAGTTACATCTCCTTTTTTTAAATATTCCCATTTAATTGTTTTACACACACCTGTTTAGATTAACAGCAAACATACATAGCAAGACACTGGATTCGGAGCACAGCAACCACATTTAAATTATATATTGTGGCAACAGTTACACTGAGTGCTGTGAGATTCCTTAAACTGAAGATTGAAATTGGCTGCTAACAAAACTTGCACATTGTAGTCGTTCTTTCCACACTATGAGATTTACTGTTCCTTGTTTTGGAGACAATAAATTAACAGCTGTTTCCTAATAAAATTGACCGATACAAAATGAACACTGTTTATATGACAGTGATTTAAAGCTACTAACAATATCAGTAAACTCAACATGGCCCAACATCAGAAAAAAACTGAGTCTTGTAATGTGCATGTAGTTCTGTATAAAATGTAAATTCATATGATCCGTCCTTCTAATGCTCACATTACTTATTTCTTTTACCCGAAATAAAGCAAAAATGAGTTATTAACATGTAAAAACCTACAGTTTGTACCTTGGCAGGTGAAAATCCCCCCGCTGCTCTTTATTCAAAAGACCAAAAAAAAAAAATGTCTCCACTCCACTGTACTGTGGCAGTAGTTACAGTAAGTACCTTACATGTTAATCTGATTTAAAATAATATATAAACAATGTTTTTTTTATAACTAAGTGTGCTATCCACCTTAAAAAGGAAGAAACTAGATGAAGCTAAAGTATGTAAATGCCAGCAAGTTGAATGGGGAAGGGAGTCACAGAGGCCTGGCATGGAGGTGTGGTGTGTGATAGCCAATCAGACCATGAGTTGAGAACTGCATGAACGTTGTTTAAAGTAAGACATTTTAGAGGGAGATAGTTCATTTTGTGCAATTAGTGTAAGGCAAATATCAGGATATTATGACAGCTAAAAAAAAATCTTATCCAAAATTGCTGTATTTATTAATTTATTTAATTTCTCTCTTTGTAACTTCTCAGGGCAACACTTTCAACGCGATTGTTTAGCAGAAATTCAGTACTTTAACACGTCTGTTAACCAGGTGTGTATAACATTTAAAATTACCTTCTTTTTTTAAAAAAAAATTATTATTATTAAGACAAGAAATTTTTACACATATGTGGTTAACAGACATGTTAAGGTACTGGATTTGAGCTGAAAGACCCGATAACAGAAAAGTGCCGATCTCCAAATATGCATTTGTAATATTGATTTAGGTTACACAATAAGTTAGATAAATAAAGTGTCATATGTAATATTTGGATAAAAATGAGCAAAGGGGAGAGAGTATTCCCCTGCCTGGTTCCTCTGCTCAAGCAGAAAATATCAGAGAGGACCCATGACTTTAATTTTTGCCTCCAATCCCTCATATACCCTTCTAATCAACATTATAATTTTATCAGAGAATGCAAATGCTTCCATTGACATGCTCATAAAGTCCCAGATGACTCTATCAAATGTTTTTTCCCGCATCAAGACCCACCACCAACAGTGGTATTTTCTTATATTCTGCTTCCATCTGGATCATCAGTGTTCTATTAATGTTGTCAAATGTTTGTCTCCCCTCCACAAAACCACATTAATCTATATCTACCAATTTTGGTATTATATTTAGAACAACTGGCAAAGAAAATAAAAGACTCAAATTCAAGGATATAAGTGGTATGATAGTCAAGAAAAGCTGTGTCTATTAGCAGATGATATTATTTTATACCTGAGAATCCCAGAAAAATACATTACAGTGTTGTGGAACATATTGAGACCATTTCATATCTTTTCAGGATACAAAATGAATGAAGCTAAAACAAAGGCAATAACAGTAAGTTATATACCTGCACAGAAATTGGTTCATCAATATCCGTATTTTTGGGGACATGATAAAATGAAGTATTCAGGAGTATGGATTAAAGATGATTCTGGTGTGGCAGCTAAGGATATGTGAGAAGAGACTAAGAAAAAGATAATACAAAAACAGAGAAAATGGAAGCTTTGTTATATGTATATGGATAATACGATACAAGCAGTTAAAATGTTTTAGTCCCTTTAGTCTTATACACAGGTCAGGCACACTTTTATCAGCCAGAGGATAAGTTGTGGATAGCAATTAATAAAGAGCTGAAGGATTCTATCTGGGAGGGAAAATGGCAAGAGTCACACGGGATAAGTTTATTCTTCCAGCAGGAAAAGTATAAAAAAGAATTCAGGCCACCGTCTAAAGCAAAATAGTCTTTTATAACAAACACAGATGAGTGCTTTCATCTAATAGCAAGACTTCTTCAGATAAATACAGAAGTGCTACTCATTACTTATATACCTTTGTATAAATACATACTAATTAGAATGTAAAGAGACCATATATATATATATATAAAAAATATATTGCACATAACTATGTTCATTGATTAAATCAAAACATGTAAAATACATAGTATACATACTAAAATGACAATGTATTTTAACAAAAAAATCTCAACATAAACATTATGAAAGTATATAAAAATTATGAAGGTGTATAAAAATTATATGAATGAATATATCAACACTGTTGAACTGCAATAAATCAAATATTTTCTGCTTTGGCTATTAAAACTGGTTTGATTATTGCATATTCATTTAGGCAAGGTGAAATAAAAGATTTCAAACTAAGCTGCCATTTTAATTCTCAATTCAACAAAGCATTTTTAATATTCCCACCTTTAAAATTGTTTTTTGCAATAATATCTATAATGCCAAATTTAAAACCGTTAAAGGAAGGGCATGATAGAGAATGTTTAAATAAGGCACTGGTCTCTTTTCTAGTTCTTATATCATACTGATGCTCATACATTCTATCTTTAAGTGCTCTTTCCGTTTTTCCTATATAAAATGCATGGCATCCTCCACACATGGCAATGCACACTATCATCCTAGTTTTACAATTGACCTTGCAAAATCTAATTACACTGTTCAAACCATTGTTTAACCTTACCCACTCTTCCTTAATAATTAGATGACATAAACTACAGTTACCACATGAAGTGGTAGCTTTATAGATTGTAGTTACTTTGTCAACCTGTTCAAACATTCTTTTAAAATGTTTACCTGTTTTGTAGGTAAGCAGAGGTTTGGAACCTACAACATCGTATAAATCTTTATTAATTTTAAGCGTGTTCCAGTTGGCTCTAACTGTATTTGTAAATAATTTGGAAAACATATTGTATTCTATAACACAAGCCCCATAGAATTTTTTTCCTTCCATATTCTTTTCAATAGTCTTAGATAAGGTTTGCCCTAACAAAGCCTTATATTTGATCCCCCATCCCTTGTATACTTCCTCTAATACTTCCTTTTCCATATCCACAGGATACCCCCTTTCCAAAAATCTTTTTCCTAAAAAAAATCAGCTCACTAAGCAAGTCACTAAACTCAGAGGTCATTCTTGCTACTCTTACAGCTTGACCCTTAATAAGACTTCTTTTTTGTAGATGAGGATGGTGACTGGTGTAGTGCAGATATCTATTGCACCAAGTGTTTTTACGATAAATTTTGGATTTAAATCCATGGGATGCTTTAATAATTGTAGTATCAAGATAATTAATACTTACATCATTCCATGTGTGTGTAAAAGTAAGAAATGGGGTACAATTGTTAAGGTAATCCATAAAAGTCCCCAGGGTAGCCTTTGTTCCTTCCCACAATATAAAAATATCGTCAAGGAACCTCAGGTATAACCTTATGTTTTTATAAAAAGGAATGTGAAATACATACCTGTTTTCCCATTCCAATAATACTAAGTTAGCGTACACAGAGGCACAAGCTGCCCCCATTGATACTCCGCTCACTTGTTGGTAATACTCACCCTGGAAATTTATATAGTTATGGTCCAATATTACCTCCATAAGTTCTAAAATTTGATCTTTGGAAAGGGTAGAATACATGTGAAGACTGTCACTAAAGTATTCATGTCCTTCAATTCTAGGTATACATCTAAAAACAGTGTAGTTAGATTAGATTGCTTTGTTGAATAGAGAATTAAAATGGCAGCTTAGGTTGAAATCTTTTATTTCACCTGGCCTAAATGAATATGTAACAATCATACCAGTTTTAATAGCCAAAGCAGAAAATATTTGATTTGTTGCAGTTCAACAGTGTTGATATATTAATTCATATAATTTTTATGCACCTTCATAATTTTTATATACTTTCATAATACATTCATAATACTTATGTTGAGTAAATTTTGGTACACCCTGAGATTTTTTGTTAAAATACATTTAGTTATTTTAGTATGTATAGTATGTATTTTACATGTTTTGATTTAATCAATGAACATAGTTATGTGCAATATATTTTTTATATATATGTGGTCTCTTTAAATACTAATTAGTATGTATTTTTAAAAAGGTATATAAGTAATGAGTAGCACTTGTGTATTTATCTGAAGAAGTCTTGCTATTAGATGAAAGCGCTCATCTGTGTTTGTTATAAAAGGCTATTTTGCCTTAAACGGTGGCCTGGATTCTTTTTTATACTTTTCTTATTTAGTTTGTTTTTGTTCTAGTGTGGTGTGCGTTTATATCTGGTATCCAGTTGCCTGCCCTTTTTAGTGGTCAAGTTGATTTATTTTTGCACTCATGCTACTAACATGGAAGAAACATCTAGTGATTCTACTATTCTAGTGAACGATGACCTATGTGGTTCTGACAGGGCGGTCAGAACAGAACGAGAGGTCATTAGAGTCCGGGAAGAAGTTGCCTCCTTGAAGGGGGAATCTTACTAGGCTCATTGAATTGTTGAGCCAGAACAAACCAGTAGGCGGTGCCCTATTTACATATTCAGTGCCTTTGTCAGTTCAGAAAACTTCAGCAGCGCTGGTGACGTCATCTCCACGCTCGGAGGGTGCGAGTAATGGTGGATTCCAGACGGTACCTGGAGCTGCAAAAGAAAGTTTGGTTATAAACATGAACAAGTGCCAGGTGTGCAACACAATATGTCCTTTAACATTCGGACACATCAGGATAACGATGGGCGTGGCGAGTTCCAACAAACGAGGTCCTGTTTCTTTTGTTCAGCAACTTAACAACAGTGGTAACAGCTCTTTGAATGCTATTAATAATGCAGTTGGCAATGGAGTTTTAAATAGTTCTCAATTAGTTTCATTATTATGTTTCAAAGATGTGATGGACAAGAACTTTGACTTTGACTGTAATCCAACAGGACGTTCTTCCCACAATTATGGTTTTAGACAGGGGGAGGACTATGAGGATGTACCGACATTAAAAGAAATTATTTTTTCATTGGAAAAAAAACTCTTTAAACTAAAATGTTTACAAATAGACAACTGTTATTTACAGTGTTGTTTAAATCATAAAGTTATACTACAGGGATTGAGATTGTACAAATATCCCTTTGGTGTAACATATTCTGAAGCAGTTTTAAAGGATTTTCACAGTTTTTTTGATGAGTGTGGCATTGGTTTGATTTCACGTTTGATTAAATATAATGATGCAGCTTTAGCAATGTTGTTTGATGACACCAATAGATTAAATGCTGATATTATCAATGACCTTTTGTTTTCAGAATATGAACTGTTATACAAAAGGGTTTTGGCTAAAATTGATAAAAGGATTCAAAATATTTTTGACAAAAGACAGAAAAGGTTTGTGAGGGATAATAGGGTGGGTAAGGCCTATCCAGGCCCATTCAAGAATTACAACAACAAGGTTTCTGGGAAGTTACCAAAAAATAATGAATAAATGGATAATACTGCCCAAAAAAAGACTTTAACCAAACCAGCAAGAAGTTACATCGTAACCAGAACTATGCAGATGGTAGAGATGTAAAGTATGTAGAAGACAGAGTTTTTGCACATGAAAGGCATACATCAGGGGAAACAGCAATTTAGATGAATTGGACTCTTTTCATGAACAGAATGAAAATTTTTTAGTACCAAGAAGGTCAGAGCGATTAGCAAACAAGATCAGATACCCATCAGACCCAGGCCATCTACCCGAAGTATATAGGACGAGTTATGGGTGGAAGAAGGTAGTGAAGAAGGGGAAATAAAAGTAGTGGATAAAACAGATGGCATAATTAGTGAATACAGGGGTTTTAAAATTTTCAACTACACATCAACAATTTTGACTAAGCAACATTTCATTCTTTTCTCTAAGGGATTTAAGTTTGTTAAATCAAATTATGGGGATACAGCTAATCTGTTAATAGATTTTAAGCTGTATCTTAGAAAGTTGAATTCAAACATTTTGTTTCATAAAAGAGACAGCAATTTTAGTGGTCAATCTGAGCTTTTGAGAAGTAGTACCTACAACCCGCCTCTCCACCCAGTTTTATTAATGTTTGAAAAAATAGTCACAAAAGAAATTTTCGAAGAATATACAAGAAATGGATGGAAGGCAGGACATTCTAATTTAACTATAGAGGAATCGAACCTATTACATGAATTGCAATCTCAAGGAACCTTCCGTATTATGAAACCTGATAAAGGAGGGGGGTTGTATTATTTGGTATTGAGGAATACAACAATGCCATTATGAATATTTTACTTGATACCGCCACATATTCCTCAGTTTCTAAAAACCAAATAGGTATAGCATATAGGAGAATTGACTCACTATTGGAGGAATATGTTTTGGAAAATAGGATAGACAGCAAAACACATAATTTTTTAAGACAGACCCACACCACTATTCCGAATATTTTTGGCGTGCCCAAAGTTCATAACTCTATTAGAGATCCACCTTTTAGACCGATTGTGTCAGCTAAAAACTCAAAAACCCACCCATTAGATGTTTATGTTGATCACTGCACTAAAGAAATAGTGGCTAAACCTTCACATCTTATAAAAGATTCTTGGGAATTCTTAAGTAAATTAACCAACGATATGTGGAGTGAATGTTGTAGTTTTCTCACTATAGATGTTAAAGATCTTTTTCATGTATACCTAGAATTGAAGGACATGAATACTTTAGTGACAGTCTTCACAAGTATTCTACCATTTCCAAAGATCAAATTTCTTTAATTTTAGAACTTATGGAGGTAATACTGTACCATAACTATATAAATTTCCAGGGTGAGTATTACCAACAAGTGAGCGGAGTAGCATTGGGGGCAGCTTGTGCCCCCATGTACACTTAGTATTATTGGAATGGGAAAACAGGTATGTGTTTCACAGTCCTTTTTATAAAAACATAAGGTTATACTTGAGGTTCCTTGATGATATTTTTATATTGTGGGATGGAACAAAGGATACCCTGGGGACTTTTATGGATTACCTTGACAATTGTATCCCATTTCTTACTTTTACATACACATGGAATGATGTAAGTATTAATTATCTTGATACTACAATTATTAAAGCATCCCATGGATTTAAATCCAAAATTTATCATAAAAACACTTGGTGTAATAGTTATCTGCACTACACCAGTCACCATCCTCATCTACAAAAAATAAGTCTTATTAAGGGTCAAGCTGTAAGAGTAGCAAGAATGACCTCTGAGTTTAGTGACTTGATTAGTGAGCTGATTTTTTTAGGAAAAAGATTTTTGGAAAGGGGGTATCCCGTGGATATGGTAAAGGAAGTATTAGAGGAAGTATACAAGGGGTGGGGGATCAAATATAAGGCTTTGTTAGGGCAAACCTTATCTAAGACTATTGAAAAGAATATGAACAGAAAAAAATTCTATGGGGCTTGTGTTATGGAATACAATATGTTTTCCGAATTACTTACAAATATAGTTAGAGCCAATTGGAACACACTTAACATTAATAAAGATTTATACGATGTGGTAGGTTCCAAACCTCTCCTTGCCTACAAAACAGATAAAAATTTTAAAAGAACATTTGAACATGTTGCAAAGTAACTACAATCTATAAAGCTATCACTTCGTGTGGCAACTGTAGTTTATCTCATCTAATTATTAAGGAAGAGTGGATAAGGTTAAACAATGGTTTGAACAGTGTAGTTAGATTTTGCAAGGGCAATTGTAAAACTAGGATGATAGTGTACATGGCCATGTGTGGAGGATGCCATGCATTTTATATAGGAAAAACGGAAAGAGCACTTAAAGATAGAATGTATGAGCATCAGTATGATATAAGAACTAGAAAAGAGACCAGTGCCTTATTTAAACATTCTCTATCATGCCCTTCCTTTAACGGTTTTAAATTCGGCATTATAGATATTATTGCAAAAAACAATTGTAAAGGTGGAGATATTAAAAATGCTTTGTTGAATAGAGAATTAAAATGGCAGCTTAGTTTGAAATCTTTTATTTCACCTGGCCTAAATGAATATGCAGCAATCAAACCAGTTTTAATAGCCAAAGCAGAAAATATTTGATTTGTTGCAGTTCAACAGTGTTGATATATTCATTCATATATTTTTTATACATCCTCATAATTTTTATATACTTTCATAATATTTATATTGAGTACATTTTGGTACACCCTGAGATTTTTTGTTAAAATACATTTATTTTAGTATGTATAGTATGTATTTTACATGTTTTGATTTAGTCAATGAACATAGTTATGTGCAATATATTTTATATATATATATATATGGTCTCTTTAAATACTAATTAGTATGTATTTATACAAAGGTATATAAGTAATGAGTAGCAGTTGTGTATTTATCTGAAGAAGTCTTGCTATTAGACGAAAGCGCTCATCTGTGTTTGTTATAAAAGACTATTTTGCCTTAAATGGTGGCCTGGATTATTTTTTATACTTTTCTTATTTGGTTTGTTTTTATTCTAGTGTGTTATTCTTCCAGTAGAACAAAGTGGATTGGGATTACTCGATTTGAAGGGATATTTCAGAACAACACAGTTAAGGTTCCTATACATAGCACAAGCAGAAAGCTATAATTCAAGATGGAAAGAGATGATGATGAAACATTTGGAAGCTCAAGAAACAAGGAGAGACTGGGATTTTGGATGAAGATCATTAATGAGAATAACAAAAATCATACATAATATCATAATCATAAAGTAGCAGAAAGTATTCTAAGAACTAAGCCAACATGGGAGTGAAAGAAGGAGATTCTGCTGATAGAGATGACTGCAATTAGCGCTACAGACAATAGGCAAGAGGAGGCTGGAATTTATTGGAGAAAACTGGCAAAGGAACCAAGGTATTGGGAGCAAATAACTAGAGAGGAAAAGTTAATAGAATAGGAAGATGCCAAGAAATTATTTGGACTGCAGGTTAGAGATTGCCTTCCCTATCAAGGATTGATATCAGAGTACAGGCAGAGAGAAAGAAATAGGGATGGTCCTAAGTGAAAGACCAGCACTGGCAGAGGTTTTAGTCAAATCTAGAACAGAAGTTGCCATTAAGAAAAGAATAATTAGTACAGCATATAAAATATTCCATGATAACTCTAAGAATCAATCAGAGGAGGTTAGAAAGAATCAGGAAGAGAGATTGGATAAGCATTTCATAAAGAAACAATTTGGAGATATATGTATTTCTCCAAAATATGCAAAAAAGTCAAGAAAATTTAGGATCCTTGCTTGGCAGTGGTTACATAGGGATTTTTATATGGGTCTATATTATAACATCGAAATCTACAAAGATCGAATGTTATAATATTGAACCCTAAACACCGAAATCCGCAAACATCGAACAGTCAAAATAGCAATTTTTTTCCTAGGCGAAAAAAATCGCTATTCCGAGAAACATACACACAACACAAACACACACAAAAAACAGCAATCCACACACATACACTTAAAATCCTACACCGAAACCTAAACTAAACTTTACATACACTACTAGCTATCCACTTATCTTAACCCGACCCTAACCCTAAGGTCCATCACTATCGCACACTCACCTCACCCGCGCCCTAACCCTAACTCACCTAACCCGCTCCCTAACCCTAACCTACACACAACCGCACACTTACCTGACCCGCTCCCTAACCCTAACTCATCTAACCTGCCCCTTAACCCTAACCTACACACAATCGCACACTTACCTGACCCGCGCCCTAACCCTAATGTCCACACAACCGCACACATACCTGACCCGCTCCCTAACCCTATCTCATCTAACCCGCTCACTAACCCTAACCTACACACAATTGCACACTTACCTGAACCCAACCCGTAACATTCCAACATACTGAACGCTGAAAACAGCGAAGCCACAGCAACAGCCCACTGAATTATTTCCCCGGGAAAGAATTAGGTGTCCTGCACCTTCGCTGTTTTCAGTGTTCGACAAAACTGGTTCGATATTATAATATCCGAACTTTATAAAATTCGATGTTATAATATAGACCCTTTTTATACACCAATTGGACTCCAAAGAATTTTTTCTCAGGTAGACAGCAAATGTTGGAGATGTGATAAGGAAGAAAGAGGTAACTGGGGACATATTTTCTGGGAGTGTAATGAGATGGCAGTCTTCAAATATTTCCTGCAGACTGTTTTGTCAGAGATACTGGTTGAGCAAACTGGTGTAACTAAGGAAATTATTTTGTTTGAGCTATGATACAGAATCAGAATTGCCTGGACATAAGGCCTTGCAGAGTCTAATTATGATGGCTGCCAAAAAAGCAATTACTAGAAAATGGAAACCAAAGGCTAAACCAACTTTACTAGAAAGTAGCAAAGATAGCAATACAGTTAAAACAACTGGAATTGGGATCTTTAGAAAATGGCAGGAGCACATTACATAGGGAAAATGGGAAATGTGGGATCAATACATGCAGAGGTGGAATGAGGTTTAAAAAAGGTAGGATTTCAATGAGCTCTGTAATGTTGGACTGACAATGTCTAGATGTATTATAAGTGATGTATAATACAGTTGTATCAGCATGGTTTGTAATGTATAATGTTTGCAACTGAAATTGTGTCGGAATGGTTTATTTTCATTTATATAAATGTAAGACAGCTCAGGTCATACTTGGCAATTTAATAAATATGTTTTTTGTTTAAAAAATGATACAATGACAATTCATATTACACAATAGGTTTTACAGGCAAATAGTTATATAAATAAACAGAAATTTGTTATACTTGTTCAATACAAACTGGTTCAAAGGTGCTCAGTAGAGCAAAATCAAAACAAGCAGATTTATATCATGATACAGTTAGAGCACATTTATGACCTAATATACATCCCAGACGCACTTATTTCATATATACATGCATGCATCTCAATTACTCTCCATTTCTCTCTCTCTCTCTGTGTATATATATATATATATATATAGATATACATACATAAAAAATAAATTTCTATATCTATACATATTATATATATTTTATATATATATATATATATATATATATATATATATATATATATATATTCACTAGACAATCTTGACTTACTGAAATGTCGAATTTCAGTACGTCGAGACTGAAGACTGGAAAGTGCAGTTACACAAAACTGCTCTATGTTGAAGTGGAAATGCCTAATCCACTAGCGTGGTGTCGCTTTCATGATGTGTGGTGCAGTTTGTGGATTTATCTGGGGTTTCAGGTAAGTGATGTTTGTGTAAGGGTACTGGGTAGGGATTTTAGTGTGTGTGAGTGTGTGCAGTGGTGTTTTTTGTGTGTTTGTGTGTTTAGTGCAATCTCGGAGTTAGAATATATAAGTAGACAAGGTGTGGGGGGCTTTCCCCCCCATGGGGGTGCAGGGGGGCTTACCCCCATTTTATAGGTAGGGTAGGTGTGCTTGTGTGTTACGTTGTGTTTGTGTATGTTGTTATGTTTGTTTTAGTGTAGTAAGGTAGGTGTATGTGTGTGTGCTTATGTCCTGGTTTGTGTGTGTGTGTGTGTGTGTGTGTGTGTGTGTGTGTGTGTGTGTGTGTGTGAATGGTTGCGATTGTGCTATTTACAGTTTTGGGTTTTCGGGTACATGGGTTTTCCACTATTCAGTCTCTAAATACTGAAATTTGACATTTCAGTATTTTGAGATTGTCTAGTGAATCTATATATGTATACATATATATATATATATATATATATATATATATATAGTTATCATCTATTTATCTATTGATATATATATATATATATATATATATATATATATATATATATATATATATATATATATATATATAGATATTAAAAAAACATAATTTTGTGGGGTGTGCTGCATGCCACCTTCCTCATGCTGACTTATAAATATAACTATATATCACCATTATCATCTTCAACAGCTATTCTGCTGCTGATATCCTCCTAATTTATTGGTATTATGGAACTGTTTGTTTCTGATGCTGACCGTGTAAACTGATTTCAAAACATTACTAATGAAAAAATAGCATAGACTGCTATGTGCTTATTAAGGATGTGAGGGGGACACCTGCTGTGCACACTGCTTTCGTAGTCATTCTTTGTAGATATGGAAGGTTCATCTACTAATAGAAATTGTCATAGGTTCATAAGTGTGTACAAGGCTAAGGACCACTGTGGCTTTTTAAGCCTAGCCATGCATCCCAAATTTCTGATAAGTTCTAGTACCCTTGATGGTGTAAGCAGGGGCTTGAGAGATGAGAAATTTATGCACAGAGGACTTAGAGATGAACCCTTTATAGGCTGCCTATATCTGTTAGAGACATAGGTGCAAAACCATGGGTGAATTTCTATCTCCTGTCCAGTTGTCTAGGTTACACTGAAGTAGGTAAGAGAAGAACTCTGCTTCACACAGATGAGGAGCCTGATCCAGAAAAAGGGTAGTCTCGGGGATGTATACCTGTTTATGTATCAGGCCTTATTTATATTGCAGGCAATGGTTAAGTATTTAGAACAGATAATTTTGGTGCTGTTTGTTTTGTAGATATATTGGAGATCCTCGGGGGGGGGGTCGGACAATGTCTTCTGTGCTAGGCATAGACCGCCCCCCCCCCAACAGCCTGTAGGAGACATAATACAGGGATAGGGCTTTGAGGTTATTGGCATACAATGTTATTTACCCCCATTTTTTTTTAGTGAACAACCTGTGTGGACACTCCAATTGTTGGATGCGCCTGGTTAGGTATATACCAAAGGGGATGTTGTACTCAATAATAGGTCTGATGACTGCCAAATAAAGTGGAACAATGAAATCCATGGAAATAGATTCCATACCTTTGTTTAAAAATTGCACAACACTGAAGGATTTTCTCACTACTGTAGGCATGTAATGGTCAAGTGATAGGTTACTGTCTATGTGTGTCTCCATATCCCTGATTACTGGGTCAGATCTAAGAGGTGTGTTGTCATTATGATAGTATCTAATAATATGTTTAATGTAGTCATTCCATGTCAGCATTCAGTTCTCTGTACAAATATATGTTACTATTTTTAAACCAACCTTTATGAGCAAACAAGTGTTACTGCCGCAGTTATTGATAATAGCCAGTGTCCACACCACCTCTGATTGTTCCCAGTGCCATCATCTTCTCATAGTCATTCCAATGGATGGAAAGGAGGTATTCCTCATCTAGTGTTAAAGGGATAATTGTTGGAGGCCCCCATTGCTGGTATGGACAATTGCTTTCTGTCTTTCCTTGCTTCTAGGACATCATATCGTATCATTTGTCCTTTTCATGCAAAGTGTTAATGTGCAGTTTCTTCTGACGACTGCAGTAATGTCCAGAACAACTTGATTCCAAGCTTTGTACTTTCAGCTTGTTTAGGCCCCCTTTACCAACCAGATGCTTTCCATATGTCCTAAGGGTTGCCATGACGATGGAGTTTTCCTCATGGCTAATGTTGCCCTTTCTTTGTATTGATCCCTTGTTCTGCATCATTACTGCACATGAAAAATATGCCGCTGTCATACACACACACACAAAAAAACTTTTGATGTAATCATCAATTTCAACAATTTATCTATGGCAATATGCCTGTCATCCTCATAAAAAAGGTAGGAACACAAGCCCCATAATTGTATGCACATGAAAAATTTCACTCCATCCAATTAAGATTGTGTGAGGGTAATGTAGTATCATAAATGCATTTTCAGCAGTAAAGCAATCATCTGTTAAAAGACTCTGCCTTACCCTAGCCACTACCACTGTCTTGTATTTATAATGTTATCATATTTCACTCTTCAGTATCACTCAAACATCTGCAATTGTTGAGCCAGAAATATCCTTGCCACTTCTGTACTTCACAATTAAATCACTGCATTTCTACCATGTATGCACAACCACCAAATGACACGAAAGTAACTGGTTTTCTCATTGACCTCTAATCATTTCCACTGCTGCTGTAATGATTGTCCATTTACAAATGAGAGCTTTACAGTATTCAATAAAGCCATTGTAATATGCCCAGCATGTCAGGACAATAAACATTCTAGAAGTGAATTCACTAATTTTAAATCATTTTAAAGTCTTTCATATTAATTTAGAAAATTTCTGTTATTTTCTTATTTTAAAAAGTCCATGTCCGATGTCACTCCCATTTAAATAATTGAAAGTTACTATAGTGATGTTAAACTATTTCACATAAGTCCATGTATATTTAGGCATTTTGATGCAAATGAGGATATTTTATGTTTATCTCTATGAATCAAGGTAATATGTAAATATGCACAGCCACTTATACATGTAAATTACTTTTGGCTATTCATGTATATGGCCTTGGCTTGACAGAAATGTGCTGGTGACAGTGGCAGAATATGCAGATATCCTCATGTATGCTAAAAGCTGAATATATTTAGAAAAAACAAAATGGAGTCAAATGCTTGAGAGTTTTTACATCCATGAAGTGCCTATCACTCAATATTTTATAAAAGTTGATAATCACACACATAGGAATATTTATTTCTGCAACCCCCCCCCAAATAATTGTAATAAATCTGCTGCTATACTGCATGAATAAATGACATTAAGGAATAATGCTCCAAAAAAGGTATCTAAAGCAATGCCCAGAAATTAAGTGATGTAAACAAAAATGATGATGACATATTCCTTTAAACATGTATGTGACAAAGCATTCAGTAATAACAGTACCTAAATGCCCCATCTGGTTAGCTGGGTTTGGTTAGGGTGATGTTGCACCCCAGAAGGTGTTGTTCTAAACCTGTAAACCACAGCCCTGCCCACAATTTCTTCATTCTGGTTCTGGCACTTCAAATGATAGCAGCATCTGTGAGGGCACAAGGCTGCACTCTGAGCTGGTCAGAAAAGGAGACCAAATTTATGTTTTACCTTCTTACGAGTCATATCTGGTTAAGATTCAAGCATGTGTCCCTCATTCCACATGGAAAAAGACATTTGGCATGAACTGGGTGAACAGCTGTCATCCCTGACAGACATCTCCCATTTCAGCCACCAGTGCTATCACAGGTATGACTACCTAGAGAAGCGGAGAGCTGACTAGCTTACTGAGTGGGTTGATGAGGTAGTGGTAAGATGGCAGGAGTTCTATAATAAGTATTGTTTATTATTTTATTTAATTATTTCCTAGTTGTATTAAATATTGATTTTAAAAATAAAATAAAAAAGGTTGCAAATTGAAGATATTTGCTGGAAGAAATATGCGTAACTGCAAATAATAATCAATAATTTTATTACAATAATAATAATACTGCAAAAGAAAGAATAAACATATCTGTACAGAGAACTGGATCTGTATACAAATATATGGAATGTATGTATGGTAGCATAATTGTTTGTATGAATGCAGATGTTTTAAAGATAGATAGATAGATAGATAGATAGATAGATAGATATAGATAGATAGATAGACATATAAATGTGTATGTGTGGGTCTACTTCTAAATTTCAAAGTTTCAAAACTTTGAATTTCTTATGGTTGAAATCATAAGACTGAAGTTTTGAAACTTCAAACCATTTAAATGTGATCACCGTACAGTGTGGAACAGTGCAATCTCATAGCTGGTATATTTAATTAGCAAGGACTGTGCGGGTGCAGGCGGGGAAAAAATGTAAAAAAAAAAAAAGATTTTTTTTTTCTTTTTATTTTTTGTATTTACATTTTGAAGTTTCAACCATAAAATACAAAAAAATTAGAAGTAGACTTATATATATATATATATATATATATATATATATATATATATATACATATCAATAAGATAATAGTCTTCATATATATGTCTGTAAATCACCACACACACACACACACACACACACACACACACACACACACACACACACACACACACACACACACACACACACATATATGCATTATATATATCTGCATGGGTACACTTACAATCACTTGTTATGTATTTATGAAGAAGGCAAAAAAATGAATTTCCATGTTACTTTATTTAGTATTGCATTACTTTAGGTAATAGTTAAATTACATGCAGACAGTTTTTGTAAGGAAAGGATTTTTTGTGTGTAAGTCAGAAAAATATTTATTAGTGTAATAAATGTATAAATCACCCACTTCTTCCACAATATTGATTTTATATACAAGATGGCTGAACTCTCAGCATGGCACCACGCACTAGTCTGAGTGGAGCTTGGGAGAGTGGGCTGGGGTTGCATTGTCAACTGAATGACTAGTGCATACTTTAATGAGAAATGACCAGTTGTTTCATTTCTGTATTATTTCTGTATACAATTATAAATTATACCTTTATATGCTTAACAACTGTTAGGCAGAAAACTATCAAAGCATACACTTTTGTACATCTAAGGAACTGAAAACTTACAATTATAAATTATACCTTTATATGCTTAACAACTGTTAGGCAGAAAACTATCAAAGCATACACTTTTGTACATCTAAGGAACTGAAAACTTCCTTGAATTGCTACATATTTCTGTGTGTGAACACCTTCTGCTTGAACACAATTCACAGATTATTACATGCAAAGCATAATATTCTAAAATATGATTCAACCAAAACTGTTAAAATTTTTTATAACTTGCAGTAAAGAGATGACTGGCACAGTATGGAAATTCAGATATTAATATATTTTTAAACAAATGCATACTAAGCAAGTGTGGCAGTGAATGAAGTACCTTGCATATTACTACTAGTGAGATCTGTAATATTAAGGAAAAAAGAAGTGAAATAAATTGCCTTATGTCTTCTTTTTCTATCTGAAGAGGAAATGATTTATTTATGTATGTATGCATTTATTTATTTACATTTGTTAACCGGGTAGTGTCCGACTGGGTCAGAAACCCATTTTCAGTGGAGACCCGGGGAGAAAAACTCCAGAACAGAACAAATTAGTTAAAGTACAAGTAAGTAGTTAAACAAAATATCAAAAGTATGTTAAAAAATATATTACAAGATCACAGAAGAATTACAAGGAATAGCAAATTTTACATAGTAAGTAAAAATAAGTTAGGTACACATTTTAAAGATTGTTAAAGTATACAATATCCAAAAGAGCAAATATGCAAGTAATACAAAAAAACTGAGGATAAAAAGGGTATCTCATGCATGAGAACAGTAGTAAATAGAAAGAAGAAAAACTAGTCAGGAGCAATGCAGGGGCAAAGCCAGTTAGCATTTAAATAATATTTCAGGGTAGTTTTAAATGTGGACAGGTTTGGATTATGTAAGATGTGCTGAAGAAGATTGTTCCGGTCCTTGGCAATTTTATAGCAATAGAGGGAGTTGCCATGATAGTTATGAGACATGGTTACTTTTAACATTATTTTATTGGACGACCTTAGGAGCCTGCAGGTAGTGTTAGGCTGTAACAGGTTTGAAAGAGCTGGGCAGTCAGTGGAATTCAGAAATTCAGTATAACAAGCATCAGCAAGAAAGAATAACCGCAAGACTGGTTGAACTAGCTGGTAAATATGAATGCAGTAGTTGACAACATTGTGTGCTTAACTAATTTCATTAATACATATAAGGAAATAATGTATAAAGGATGATAAGTGAAGCATTGCACTGTATTCAATACATTATTGCAAACAAGCATGAGAGATATGTCAGTATATAAGTCCCATATTCTACCTTTGATTTCATTAATGTATATAAAAATAAATTATAAAGCATGGTAATTAAAATACTATTGGTCCAAACTGTGTTGCTTAGGGGAGAGCTCTGCTTCACATAAATGGGGAGTCTTTCCAGAGAAGGAAGAGACACATACCTGTCCCTCCAGCATGTTTTGTTTATGTTATAGATGAGGTTTAGATCCATAGATTAAGTAACTCTAGTGCTGTTTCATATGCAAATATGTAGCAGATCCATCAGGGCTGGATCGGAGAATGCCTTGTAGGTTAGTCACACATCACCCCTCAGTAATCTGTAGGAGACCAAGTACAATGACAGGAGTTGGTCAACATAGGGCATGCTATTTACACCCTGTATTCATTTAGACACCTCTATGTGTGCTCCAGCTATTGCAAATGCCTGTTCATGTACATGCTGATGGGTGCATTATACTCGACAATTTGTAAAACAACTGTGAGTATAGTGAGACTGTGATCTCCTGAGATCCAGATGCCATACACTTACTTACAAGTTATGCCACATAGAAGGATATTCACACCACCATGGGAACAACATGATAAAAGTTCAGGTTAGTGTCAAACTGAGTTCCCAAGTTCCTTACCCCTGGGTGTACTGTTAGGGTAGTGTTATCAATGTTGTAATTTGCAGGGTTGGTCACCTTCTCAAAGGATATATTTATAATATGTAAGTACTTATAAAGGGTGTTTTTAGTACAATATTACAAACAAATGCATATCATGCACAAATATGATCACTTACGTTTGTATAGTAGACTGCAAAATGTAAACCCCACCAAAAATTGATAAACAATAGACTCTCTTCCCAAGTACACATAAGCACTTCCCACATAATTTCATCCACAGTATACATAAGCACATCTCATACCATTTTCCCACATATACATAAGCACTTCCTACATCAGTAGCACATGAATGCATAAGTATTTCCTGCATATTGTCTTATTTCAATAAAGATTTTTAAAAATACAAATGTTTTAAAGTAAGAAGGTGAATGCTTTTTAACATGATGTGTGAATTAATTGTATTTTTCTATTTAACCCCCCTCCGCAATTTACTTCTCTGTTTAGTTATTTTACTTATGCAATACTTTCTCCTTTTTTTATTCCCATTTATGTTAATTTTCTTAAAGATCCAAGATGCTCATGAGCAGCCCAGGCATGTACCTCCCAGGTTTGGAAGTATTCATGCACTGCCCATCCAGGGATGTCCTTTCAGGGTCAGTGTGTGGCCCTGTAGCACTCCATCAAATAGCAGCCTGGCAAGTCTCATTAAATAGGGCTTCAGTACTTGGTTGAGGATGTGCTAGAGCAGGTCATGGACAGATGGATTTAGATAGCTGAAGCCTGTCTTCAGCGTGTTCAGGATCCGCTGTCCCAGTTGGTCCCAACCACCACACCTCTGCAGGCCCCTACCCCTTCAACACTGGGGTTCTCCTGTGCACCAACATCTGGCACTGGAAATGTTTGAGGACTCCTGGTGATACCACTCATCCTCACCCATTCTTCTCATCCTTTTTGCTGCACCCTCTTATTTAAAAATCATTTGAAAAAAATTGGAAATTCTATCTCTCACCAAAAACACTGTGACCCTATTCTCCCACCTCCTCCAGCACAACCCACTAGATGTGCTCCTGCTGTGTCTCCCCCTTTATTGTGTCTCCTCTTTTTCAATCTTCACTCTCTCTCTCCCTTTCTATTCTTTAAAATAGCTAGGGTGTCCACATAAGGATACCCCAATATAAAACATCTTAGACCCCATTATTTATTTTAAATAATAAAAATAAAAGCAAAGTTATCCATTGCTTGTCTTAGGTCTTTCAAGTGTGACTATACATAGCCACATCTGTCTACAATATCCGAATACATACAAAGCATGAAGCCCGTGTCGCACTTCATATGTACTTAATACTTAAATGTAGGTACTTTACACTGTTGCCATATATTGATGTGTTTCTAAGTGACTATGCTTCTCCTTATTTAGCATGAATAACATACATGTACTTCATATGCACATACGCATAGCAGTGCTCTTTGCAATTAACTGTGAAATTCCAGACGATGAATAATACCCAATGTGTAAATGCAGTACACAGGAATAATCATAGCATTTGATTCTTTTAAACACAGCTTCAAATTGTGAATATAATCTGAATGTTTTTGAAATAAAAAAAATATAAAAACATGATAACAATCAGACTTTTTAAGTGAAGCTAGATAGATGACAACAGAAAGCAAATTGCATGAACTGTCAAAAAAACTCAGATATAGAATCCATAAAGTCACTTTTCCACTTTATTTGGCAAATGCTAGGCACTAATCTAATCAAGGCTTTGTGCTATAAAATGAAACATTAAGAATGACTAAACAGGAAAACAATTAAAAAGTAGATTTCAGAGTTAAGTGCTGCATTTGCAAAGGTGTATGAAATGACCTGTTTTGAATAATTGTGATTTTCAACATATTTTTTATTGAAATTCTGTGGGTAGCCTGAAATTATAGACATAAGTAGGATAAATATGTACTGCCATGACTCAGATTTGAACCAATGTTGCTGTGATAACACAGAAGAGTACTAACCTCATATGATCAAGGTAAGCTATCTGTAACAAGATAGCATTCACTGCAGCACAAACAGTATTTGTGTAATGCTTTTGTATTGTCTGTGTAACTAAATATAGTGTTCTACAAGGTAATAATGATATCATATAAAACATAATTTAAGAGGCACTTCATTGAAGGGTTTAAGGATGTAAATTGATTTAACACAACAGGCTTCCAATTTTCTGCTGCAATGTGATTTGAACATCTACATTTATATGGTAGCCAGAACACAAACTGATAATTCAAACACTGGAAACATATTGTTTCTTACCAAGGTCATATGCCTGCACTTCCAAAATGGAGTCTAAGCTAATTCCTTTTGAGCTGTCTGACATTTTTTTTTTCTTCAGGATTTCAGTATAGATAAGCTCTTACATTATAAAGAAGGGCAGGTACAATATTAAAAGCATGCTTGAACAATAACCTGGTATGGTGCATCAAAAAATGCCTATTTGAGGAAAACCTTTTTAACAAAAGATACATTATTCACAAGAAAGGTCAAAATGAAAATAGAATATATTGATCAATAAGAGGTAAATCTCATATGTGCTATAAAAGTGTATTCGAAACTCAGAACTGTGAAAAAGCTTATGTGTGTTCCTTCATTTTCTGGTTCACATCAAATTCTGATAAAAAGTCTGCAGTTTGAATAAATTAATTATGGCTGACCTCTCTAGAAGATAAGTACAATACTCAAGAGTTACTTGTACAATAAGAAGGGCAGACTCTCAACTGTTCAGAATTTCACAGAATGTCTATATTTTTGCTTTATTTGTTGATCTTTTCCTCATTAAATTTATAGTTTTATAGCAAATCATTGTGGAATGCACTCAGTAAAAAATGACAGACATTTGCGATTCAGACTTCATATTCCTTGGAAAATGCATGCTAATGCAACACCTATCACTCTAGCAAATTTCATGGTTTATAAAAGTGATATTTAAAAGTTGTTTCTGATTTTGGTGGTTGGTTCTCCCATTATTTTTGGCTTTGTCCAGAACTCTAGCACATAGAATTGAGAAGTATGGGTAAAAGTGGATGCATTGCAATGCAAATTAATATCAATCTGTAATTTTCTTGCACACTTACACACTTACCTTTGGTGCAGAAGGCTATGGGTTATTATCAAATATTAGGTAGATTGCTGACAATGCAGAACAGCATGGGAGGTAGGAAAGGTGCTGAGTGGGCCATCCTTTGGATGAGAAGTTAAACCAAGGCTCCATCTGCCTGAGATGGAGGTAGCTCCTGTGGATGTAAAAGATCCCATGGCACCTACCAAAAAGAGTAGGGAAAGTTCCACAATACCCTGGCCAAATTCCTACTAGTAGTATAAATATCACTCCAGGACTCCCCTGAAAAGAGGCTACTAACTTAGTGGGATTAACCTGGTCAACAAAAGATAAATAAAATAAAATAAATATAAATATATAAATAAATAAAACTGACATTAAACAGAAAGAAAGAAAGAAGATATGAATACAATTCTATCTTAGTTTCACTCATTATATTTCTGGAGGCACTATAGAAGTTGCATTGGTAGGTATAAGGCATATTGCTGTACAAAATATGCAAGCTGAGTACAAAGGTGCTAAAGCACTCTTCACTGAACCTTATGATAGAACATGCAAGTTATGCTGTAGTGCCATCCACTCCTAGTCCTGCATGTTGAAACTGTGTTCATGAGGGATCTATATGTTTGCATGTGTGTGGGATCAATATTTACTCTTCTGGACTCAAATGAATATCACTAGACCATCCTAAGAAGTACTGGCATGTGCACAATCTCCCCTGGTACATCGTGGAAATAACAAATGTAGTCTAACTGACCGCTACCCATGTGTAAAAGCCAGTCTAGGTCATCCTAGATGCATTATTTATTTATTTTTTTCTTACAACAGCCCAAACTTTCTCTGGATAGCCACAAGGGGGAAGTGGAGAACTAGTTTGTTTATTCATTTATTTATTTGATATTTATTTGACATTTATTTCTGGGGGAAGTCTGACTGGGCCAGAAAGTACTCATTTTCAGTGGAAGCCAGAGGAGAAAAGCTCCACAATCATAATCTTTCAAAGATTAAGTACAGATATTTTAAATCACAGAGTATCATGTTACACTAAAAGACATTAAGTGCAGATATTTTTTAAAGATCTAACAGCAATCATCTTCATTTTGTCTTGAATATATTGTAATGTTGTGCTTTTACTGCATTTACTTTCCACAATCAGTCCTTCTGCCTTTCCATAATTTATTCTTCTCTCCCTTCAATTTTCATCTAAGCAACTATCCAAATCTACCAAGTCCACTCCTTCTAACTAAAAGAACTCTGAATGCATTGGAGACACATGACCTGAAACTTGTCCAGAAGACTTCCAAATGGCAGTTAAATCACAGCCAATAACTTTGCACTGTTCAAATGTAAGGACAAACTATTTTTATGTAACACACAACTCTGATGGCCAAGTTGTAGATTTTATTTTTGTATTTATAAACTATGCATAATCTCTAAGTGTAAGGGATACAAGTCCTGCTAGTCTAAATGATTGGATGTGCATTGCTTAGCTGAGAACCAATGTGTGTGTTTGAACAGTAGAAGTCCACATCCTAAATGAGGATAGCCAGCAACAAACCACTACTAAACACCAAACTCCACTGCCTTTTCAACCATAGCCAACATAACTAATAAGGCCAGTATTAGAAATCTCAAAGTCTACACATCATAACTTGTAATATTCATAAACCTCTGCAGCTTTCTGTCTACACCCTTTGACCTAATTCTACCATCTGTCTAAGTTCCCCTTTCTTTTTAAATAAGAGTGACTCTTTTACTTTCCTATAATTACCTTTCCACATTCAAGCAACTGATTTGTTTTGGCTGATGCATTACTCTGCACTGTGTGTGAGCCCCTCTGCATTTGACCTTACTTCACTCAGTCTAGCACCACTCATTTACTCTACCCTCGGTTCCCACCCACCCAAACACCATCTACATTTATCTGTCTTTTAGCACTTCCCTCACCTCACACAATGTCAGCACATGTCTATTTAGCTCTACCCATCATTTCATTCAACCCAGTCCTCTGCAGCCCTTCAGCTGACACATCATATTCTTAACCAAACTCCTCCTGCAGCCCTCCTACCAGACACCCCTATACACTTATTTCTCTGTACATAATCTTTCGTCAAATACTTTCCTCTGAAACAGAACAACAACACTGTTCCAGCCCATTTTCCAGCTACACTCAACAATCTTACCATGCTGAACCCAGTCTAATTACTCTTCCCATTTTTCTGCCCTCTCTTTCATGATGTCATATCATTCCTAACTACATGCTTCACCCACAAAACCACCAGCCACTACTCAACTTCACTGTACTCACACTCCCTTCTCAGTACTGCCTAACTTATTGCAAATCTCTTATATGCATCTCTTCATATGCACATGCACAAAAGTCAAAACTCCACACAGAATACCACACATAAAATACTGAATCAGACAAAAGCCTCTATATTGCATGTCTCCACAACCACCATTTCTTCAGCTATGTGGGGACATTCATCCTATCCGTAAGCTCAGCAAGCAATTTGGCACTGCACCCTCCAGAAATACCTCTATCCCTCACTCATCAGCTATCGTAAGAAACATCCAGATTTAAAACTTTTCCACATCAACCTTAGATGCCTGTACAACAAGGTACGCAACCTGCATACACGGGTAGCCCAGAACCCCTAAACATCCTTGATATCATAGAAACATGGCTAAACCCAAAATTAAAGCTCAGTAAATTCTTCCTCCAGACTACAACATGCACAGATTAGACTGTACCAATAAGAGGCAGGTAGAATAGCTATTATGTACCCCAATTCAAAAGAACTGCCTACTTTCCATGCCACAACCCCCCCCCCCCTTTCAACAATGCCAAAATGGTCATCTCCTTTCTCATTTTCTCATTTTAGATAAACATAAAGCACTATGTATTGCTTTATACATTCCTTCAGGCCCTAACATTCCCACAACTGAAGAAATCCTAACCTGGCTATCATCAAGCATTCCACATGAAAATATAAACTTAGCAGACCTAAACATAACCTGGCATACTTTTACTTTAGAATCTCCTTCATCCACGATAAATCTCTGTGTGGCTTCCTCCAGCTTATCCCAACAACAAACAACAACAACATATCCAACAACAAAGCATCAACTCCAGACTGGATACTAGTTAGTAAATCTGACAAATTCTCAAACTTGGGTTCCATCCCTTGATTCACTAAGTGACCATCTCCCCACATTCATCATAAGATACTTCACCAATATCCCTATAAATCACCCCTTCAACCTAGTAAGAAATCAAATTTTGACAGACACCTTCTGTTTCACTTTAAAACAAATAAACTTGAACACCTCCTCTAGAAAAAAAAAACTCCAATAAAATCAATATAGTCTTTTTAAGAATACCCAATGAACAAGTTCCAGTGTTCATAATTTATTGATATTTACTGTTAAAAAGTGGTGCGACTAAGAGCGATAGTGAGCAGAAGAAGATACTGTGCACATTTGTATGTGATGTAAAAGAATTCCAGCATCTGCACAACTTTCACAACTGGTAAGGACAAAGCAATGACTTTATTCTACTTAATTTAATATTTAGTTATATAGAGTGTGTGTGTGTGTGTGTGTGTGTGTGTGTGTGTGTGTGTGTGTGTGTGTGTGTGTGTGTGTGCGTGTGTGCGTGTGTGTGTGTGTAAATGCAAAATCCCTAGCCACCACCTCTTGTGAGATTTTTATTCACTAAATAATGACAGGCATTTGAATTTCAGCCTTCATATTCTTAAAAAAATAAATGGGAACACAGACATTTTATTCTAGCATTTTTCTAAGTTTATAAGATCAGTATTTGAAATTTGTCCCTGTTTTGAGGCTATATTCTCCCATTATTGGCTTTGTCCAGGTTTTTTTCTGCTAAGAGGTTGAGAGCTATGGTGGTGAGAAGTGGGAACTTACTTAACCAAATGATAGCCGCTTAAGTTTCAGTCTTCATGTCTTTCAGGAAGCTGGTGCTGATTTTGCATAGTTGGTATGTTCTGACTGTAGTGCACAGGGTCCTGTGTTCAAGTCCTGGTAGTGGAATACATGGTGGTAAGACAGCATTTTATTCTAGCAACTTTCCAAAAGTATGCAAGCAATGTTTAAAATGTTCCAGTCACCATATACGTGGTCCCCTGATGACAATAACGCGGGTCCCAAAATGACAATAAACGTGATAAAAAAAAGTGAGTAAAGTCCAGTGCAGTAGAACACAACAACAACAACTTGTAAAAACACAAAAAAACTTTAATGCTAGGTTTCAGTGGCGCTTGAGCCAATAGGCTTCTTCAGACTCTTCTTACTTTCACAAATCTGACCTCTTTAAAAAAAAGCCCACCATGGGTTATATTGGTTTACAAAAACCCTTTACTACACAGGAAGAAGTGTATATATACACAGTATAACATTCTAGTTAAAATTATGGGCAGGTGGACACTATTTCTTACGGAACTCACATACAATATAACGTACAAAAATATAACCTGGTTAAACCAGGTACATATTAAAAACAAGCTTTAGCTTCTTCTCAGATATGGGTATTTCACCTCCAACAACATCCACACCAACTTTTCAGTTGTAAATGAAGTGAATGATTTAGTGAGATCGAAACTTAACACATCATTCTCACTATGTCAGTTAACATTACATTTGGACCCTGACATCTTTGAAACATTTTTAAAACAAACCATAAATATATTCTGTATAACATCTTAATAAGTACATACTTACAGAATATAATGAGTGACCATATACATTTAAAGACGCTCCATACAATATATTGTCCATGTACTCTAAAAATAATTCTAAAAATAATTCTCACTATGTGACTTGATATTATATTTGGTCACTAATATTCTTAGAAACGATTCCAAAACAGTAAATCTATTCTGTTTAACATCTTAGAAAACACATACCTAAAGAATGTAGTAAGTGACCCTATCCATTTAAAAACGCTACATGTAACATATTATGTATGCATTACTAAAAGTTATTGGGGAGTGCATGAGCCTAGACATAATATACCTTCTAAGATAATGTTTAGGAATTGTAATTAATGATATTTGAACACTGTGCAGGAATAGACTTAAGCAAAGTGAACAACATAACTATAACAACACCTTATGTGTCCCTAAAGATCGTGGCAAGGGACAGGAGGGAAATTGTATTATCTATTGAATACTCAGGTCAAAAATTGAGTCAGTAAGTTAACAATTCATTGGTCCAGGTTGAAGATGTAAAATCATAAAAAATATTCTGTGGTGATATCCATGATTGGATCAAAAACCATTGACCCTAATGGATCTACCCTTCCCTTGCTTCTCTAGGTATGACTGAGTGATTCAGTCATGTCCATGTTAATTATTTCGTTCTGCGTAGCCTCCTACTCTTCAGAAAAGGCTTAATTTGTACCTTGTCATTGAGGCCAGGAGGTGTGTCTGATCTCCATCTAATAATCCACCTAGTCTCACATTCCAGGGTTCTATTTATCAAGTCTCCTCCTCTAATACCTTGTGTGAGTATTTGAATAACACAGAATTTAAAAGTGTGTTGCATGCCTGCCTTCTTGTTATGCCTTGCCAAAGCATTGACATCTGAACCTACTCTAATCTGATAGTCATGCTCTCTAATACGTTCTTTAAGAGTACGGTTGGTCTTCCCTACGTAGTAGGCGGTGCATGAATTGCACGTAGCGACATAGACCACATTTTTACTTTAAGTAACACACTTTTAAATTCTGTGTTATTCAAATCCACGATCTTTAGGGACACATAAGGTGTTGTTATAGTTATGTTGTTCACTTTGCTTAAGTCTATTCCTGCACAGTGTTCAAATATCATTAAGATGTTATACAGAATATATTTATGGTTTGTTTTAAAAATGTTTCAAAGATGTCAGGGTCCAAATGTAATGTTAACTGACATAGTGAGAACGATGTGTTAAGTTTCGATCTCACTAAATCATTCACTTCATTTACAACTGAAAAGTTGGTGTGGATGTTGTTGGAGGTGAAATACCCATATCTGAGAAGAAGCTAAAGCTTGTTTTTAATATGTACCTGGTTTAACCAGGTTATATTTTTGTACGTTATATTGTATGTGAGTTCCGTAAGAAATAGTGTCCACCTGCCCATATTTTAACTAGAATGTTATACGAAGTGTATATCCTGTAGTAGTAAAGGGGTTTTGTAACCAATGATAACCCATGGTGGGCTTTTTAAAGAGGTTAGATTTTTGTGAATGTATGAAGAGTCTGAAGAAGCCTATTGGCGAAAGCGCTCACTCGATACCAGCATTAAAGTTTTATTGAGTTTACAGAAGTTGTTGTTGTGTTCTACAGCCTGGACTTTACTAACTTGGATTTTATCATACTGGAAACAGTTTTTGTTATGCGTTTTATTGCCATCAGGGGACCACGTATATGGTGACTGGAGCAATTTATTACATATTTATTACGAGGGCTCCCATCTCAACTGGTGTGCTGCTCTGCATTTGCGTTGTCTACAATGTTTAAAATGTGTTTTTTTTTCTTTTGCCCCCCCTAAAAAAAAACTGAAATTGAAAACAAGTGCAAGAAGCTGTGCAAGATGCCTATGGCTTACACTACATTCATTACACACACACACACACACACACACACACACACACACACACACACATATATATATATATATATATATATATATATATATATATATATATATATATATATATATATATTACTGTGTGTGAAAGTAGAATTTTATTGAGCAGTTTTGTCATTATTGGTTCAAGCATTTTGTTTCATTGCCTAATGCCCACTGGAAAAATGTTCAAACAATACACTTTAAAATGCGCTCTAACTTAAGTCTAACAAGTGTGTAGTATTATACAAGGAATAAAATTTAATAAAGTCAGGAAGGTGTATCAAAGAATGCATGTATGTTTCTTGTTTTGTGTGCAAGGGGCCTATGATTTGAAATCAGCCCAAAGGTAATCTTTATCCACCTCTGGCCAAATGCATTTTCTTTGGATGTGGTGTGGGTTTCAATGTTGTTTCAATGAATGAGTTTCAAGGGCAGAGAAATGTAATGCCAAGTCTATTTTCATTGTGAGTCAGACACATACCTCAACCTGGAAACATCAAAAGTCAGACAGTATTGCTTTGTTCAGCAGATATCTGTAGTCTTTGTGCGTTGTGCTATACAATGTGAAAATAAAATCCAATTAATCATTGTAGAACTAAAGCAGTATGCACGCATTAGTGTTTATGGTAAATGGGATGAAATAGCCAGCTAATAGGACATTGTAATGGCTGCAGGGGGACTCTGCTGCCATATTTTAGTTCTCCTTCGGTTTGTGTTTGAAAGTTGGTATCCCACAATCCATTCAAGTGGGTGGGGTTACATAATTATGCATGCAAATGTTACATTAATCAGCATACAGATTTGTACCTATTGTTCATGGGTCTTGTCCAGATTTTTGATGTTTCCAGGTTGAGAGGTATGATGGGCACCTGTCCCACAGAAAAGATCTTCCCATACTCACTTGATTCTGTCCACTTGGCTATACAACATGACTGCATTGTAGAGTCTCTGGAGGTGACAGTCCAAATTCAATTAATATTTTGCACCTATGTTCACTTTACACTGGTAAAGAAATGGATAGCTATGGTTCTTTCCTACCTTCCTCCTGCACATTCATGTCCTGCTTTCCCTGTCTTCTTCCCCTGCTTCCTCCCCATTTCATCACTTTTTTATCTACTTCATTTCACCAATTTAATCTGATAAAAAAATAGAATCACACACAACACACATAAGTTGCTGGAAAAGCAATGGATCCCTTCATGTTTTGGGCTCCATGTTTGCGTGGTGGTGCTCATTGTGCACCAATGTGTAGCACTGGTGAGAGGCAGAAAACTGCTGCAATAATGTGCTATGCCAACACCCAGCAACACATGTACTATAAAGAATCATGTCATTGCATTATCACTCTGTAATTTAATGTATTTAAAAGTATTAGATACACCTGGATTTGAACCCAATACTATCTGGCCCCAAAAAGGAATACACCAGTGCATTAACACATGCTGCTACAGAGTCAGTTAAGCAGCAGGTGTGTTTCATACACTCAATATTAGCTGTCAGATGTTAGCAATACAGCTCACATTTGCACACTGCTTAGCTAAGTACAAATATGTGAATCTCACATGTGTATACATTTTGCCAACTGTCGAGTAAACCCACTGCTCAATGTGTTATGAAAATGTAGATATTACACTGTATTACTGCTGTTTACTGTCCATTTCCTGTCTATGACATGAAATTACATGTGGAAACATTACAGATGGGGGCCCTATCTATCAACAGGTCATCTTATAGTATATGACATCAGCAGGCCATGTGGGAGATGATATTTACATTACATCCATGCGTTGATATTCCCCTCCCCAAGCATTGCAACCCTGGTGTCTCAGTATGTTTTCCAGACATATGTCATCTACACTACAAAATGTAATATCAAATGTTGTGTGATATCCTCTCACAACAGGCTTTACAACAAAAGGAAAAACTGTTATCTATGGCTAAAAAGGAACAAATTCTAAATTGGAAAAACTCCCTCCTCAGCCTCAGTAAGAAAAATAGATCAGTAGTGAAAACCTTCAATGCCAATTATGAATTGAAACTAGCCTCCAAAACAAAGGGAAACCACAAAGCCTTCTTCAGTTATGTCGGGAACCTCCATGGCAAAGCCCAGGTTTGTTCCAAATTAGTACTTAATGATACCACTTACACTAAGCCTGTTGACTTAGCCAACCTGCTAGCAGATAGGTTCACTGCAAACTTCACCCCCCCATCCCCCTAAAGGTCCATTCGACACCTCTGATACTTGTCACACACCTCACATCTCTGAAGATCAAGTGTTGAAAGCCCTATCCAAGCTGAGGAACACAGCTTCCATGGGACATGATAGTATCCCAGGCTGTCTTCTGCACCATCTCCAGCAAGAGCTAGCTTCACCATTAAGCACCCTTTTCAACTACAGTCTAAGTACAGGTTTCATTTGAGCAAAGTGGAGAACTGCCATTGTCATCCCCTTGCACAAAGGTGGTGCCACTACTGACCCTAGAAACTATCACCCCATTAGATTGGCAAGTCTGATCTGTAAAGCCATGGAGTGTATTATTATGGATCTCATAAAAAAGGGCATAGGCAATCTCCAAGTACTTGACCCCACCCAGTTCGAATTCGTCAAGGGAAGATATTGCCTGTTGAACTTGGTTGACTTCTTTGAGACTGTCACCAAGGCCCTGGATGAGGAAAAGTCAGTACATACAGCTTATCTTGACTTGGCCAAGGCCTTTGACACAATTCCCCCACTCAAGCATCATTGAAAAGCTAACACAACTTGGCGTAAATCCCTATCTCATCAGGTGGGTGGCCAACTGACTCTCCAATAAGACCCACAAGGTCAAAATATGTGCCTCCACCTCCAATAACAGATCTGTCACTAGTGGTGTTACACCTGGATCTTTCCTGGAACCCCCTACTGTTTGGCATCTACTTCGCAGAGATCCAGACAAAGCCAAAAGGTCTGTGGCTGACCAAATTTGTGGATGACTATAAGTTGGGTGCTGTCATTGACTCCTCAAATGATGTTAACATACTGCAAGAGGGTCTCACAGCAACAAAGTACTGGTGCCAAAGTCATGGCCTTAAGTTAAATATAAAAAAATGTACTATCATAACATTTGGCAAAAGCACGGCCCCTACTGACAACCACATCAATAGCAACCCTTAAGCACATAGCCTATAGTGAGAGCCTTGGGTACTCTAGTTGACAACAATCTCACATTTGACCATCATGTAGCAGCAGTGGTCAGAAAAGCCTTTTACTTGATTCATCTCTTAAGTAAAGAGATTGCATCCAAAAAAAATAAAGTTATTACCTATCTACACTCCTCCCTCATTAGGCCAATAATTGAGTATAATGCCCCTTTTGGTATGTACCTTTCCAAACACCTGCAGCAACTGGAACAGCCACAGAAATACCTCAAAAAGACAACCCATGACCTCCAACACTTGTCCTATGTGGAAAGGCTCAAGTCACTATCACTCTACTCAGTATTGTACAGATTGCTCAGAGGTTATCACTGTCTCACCTATAAGGCAATATCAGACCCTGCCCTACTAGAGATGCTCCTCATCCATTACCCACTCAAAAGGCCTAAATCTAATATGTGACATCAATAAAACCTGCAGGAGAGACAGGTTTGTACTCCCAGCAGCTGGCCCATCTCTGGAATAGACTTGCCATACATGTCAAACAGATTACCTCACTGACCCTGTTCAAGTGCAACTTTAATGAGTGGATGAGAAACTACAAATTTGTCCCAGGGGTTCCACCTGTGTCCCTCACTGAATGTGGAAACAGGTGCTGACTGATGTTTCTTTTCTGGGGATAAAATCTTGGCTAGGCTTGTAAGGGCCCCAAGACCATTAGCCTAGTAACTTTCTATGAGCCTATGGTTCTATGATCAATATGGTAAAATGTACAACTACAACTATTGATCCATACACCTAAAAACCCTTATCTGCAAGGCTAAGGAAGGAATCAGCATGGACCTTATCCACAGGGGCATAGCTGGCCTTCAACACACTTGACCCACCCATTTTCTTTTGTCAAGGGTAGATCTTGATTATTGAACCTTCTGGACTTCTTTTATACTGACCCTTAAGACCAGGATGAGGGAGAACAGAACATATCACCTATGTGGAGTTATCCAAGGCCTTTGACACTACCCCCTACTCATGTCTTTTAGTGAAGATCTCCCATGTAGGAATTAAGCCATACAGAAGTAGATGGATACCCAACTGGCTCACTGACAGAACACACACTCTCAAAGTTGGGGACTGCACCACCACCACTAGACACTTACCATTAGAATATGAGAAGGATCTCTTCTGGGCCTTCAACTGTTTGCAAACCTACTTGTTTGAAGTGCAGGCAATAGTAGATGGCCTGTGGTATAACAAGATTACAGATGACTGTTAACTTGATGCACTCATAGAGTCCCCCAATGATGGTAACATATGACAGAAGGGGCTGACACACATAAATGACTGTGCCAGACTGACCAATGGACTGAACCTTAAAGCAAACAATGCCTCATTGTCCCCTTTGGCAATGAAGTACCCCTGCAATTTATGATATACATAGCAGCCCTCTAAACTCAGAAACAGTGTTGTGAGACTTGGGAATACATGTTGATAGCAATATACACTTTCATCACTATATCCATAGTGGTGACACACACATTATGCATTGAGCACCACATACATATGGACATCACATCCAAGATTATGGTGGTCATACACCTACTGTACAATACCTTTATCAGACCACAGAGTACAATGCTCCCTTACATTTGTACCTCACCAGACACCTGCAGCAATTGCAGAAAACACAGGTTTGTGCCTGGGAGAGTCTAGGGCCTCCAAACATGACATACATGGAATGACTGAATGACCTGTCACTGTATTCAGTATCATGCAGGCTGCTGAGAGGTGACCTATGCCTGGCCTACAGAGCAGTCTCAGTCCATGCCCTACTTGAGATGCTGGACATCTGCAAATCAAATGTGACAAGAATAACTTGCCCCAGGATTCTCAACCTAGCCTGTGACATAAATAGAACATGCTGGGGAGACAGATATACCAACCAGCGATTCACACTCCTCTATAATAGGCTCCCACTGCATGTGAAGCAGTGCTCCTCAATGACCCTGCTCAAGGGCAACCTTGAGTACTGGTTGGGTGATTGTAAAGTCACCGCTGGTGTGGCAGCTATGTCCCTCGTGGATGGGGCCAATTGGTGCTGCTCACAAAATTGCTCTGCTAATAATGACTATCTTACTATGCTCAATAAGGGTACTTGTGCTTTTACACAAATAGACTTCTAAATACCCTAGCGCCATTAGGCTAGTAGCCTTCTATGAACCTTTGAAGCTATGAACCTATGCAGGCCTCCCAACATCTGTCTCCCACATGGCCTGCTGATGTCATACACTATAAGATGACCTTCACTCTTGTAAAATTCAGATTTGTCTGTGGTGCTTGCATAAAGTACTGTGCTCTATAGTCTGTGTACTTAGATAATTAGAGGTTCTGTTCTCACTGCAGTCAACTGTGTGCGTGTGTGTGTGTGTGTGTGTGTGTGTGTGTGTGTGTGTGTGTGTGTGTGTGTGTGTGTGTGTGCCTAAGCAGAAGTGTGTATCCCACAGTTACTGCTCCAATGACATGGATCGACAGTAGTTTGATTCTTGTGGATGCCTGCACATCTATTTTATGCAGCCCACCCAACATCTTGTCTCCCACATGGCCTGCTGATTTTATCTACTATAAATCATTAGCTATAAAGTATTTTCTGAGGCACTCCAAATCAGACTAGTGCCATGGAACATGTGTAAAGTACTGAGTTCTATAATCTGTGTACCTAAATGAACATCTATCAGATAGGTAGGGTTTCGATTCTCACTGCATTAAAGTGTGTGTGTGTGTGTGTGTGTGTGTGTGTGTGTGTGTGTGTGTGTGTGTGTGTGTGTGAGAGCTCTTGCTTGATATTACAGAGAGCATTTTACACCAGCATTTGGGACACTGTTATATTCTCCTCAACAGACACTGCTGATGTAATTAGCAATAAAGTGTTGTCTGATACACTCCCAGTAATATATGTGCCATGGCACATGGCACTTGCGTGAAGTACTGAGTTCTGTAGTCTGTAGACTTAGATATGTAGGGGTTCTAGTCTCACCCTAGTTAAGTGTGTGTGTGTGTGTGTGTGTGTGTGTGTGTGTGTGTGTGTGTGTGTGTGTGTGTGTGTGTGTGTGTGTGTGTGTGTGTGTGTGTATGTGTGTGTAAGCTCTTGTTTGACATTATAGAGGGCATTTTGCATCAGCATGTGGGACACTGCTCTTACCATATTCTTCTCAACAGACACTCCTGATGTCATCAGCTGTATCAGATTTTTGGATATGTAGTACTCCCACCAGGGCAGGATCAGACACTGGCCTGGAGGCCAGGCAGAAGTCACCTCATCCTACACAACACAGATTACAGTGTCATTGCTTTTAATCTATCCACAAACATCATGGCATGGTTTGCAGGCCCTGTGTTATCTTCTGATAAAGCTTTGTAGTATTTCCAGCTGCTACATGTGTCTGGTGAGGTACATGCAAAAGAGAGCATTGCATTCTATTAGTGTTCTGATGAGGTTCGAGTACAGTGCTGTCATACAGTCCTAAGATCTGAATATGATGGCATGCATTATGATGTGCACAACATAGGCTTTCAATACCAGTGTGGACACCTGTTTGAAGTTCAGAATGCTATCTACATGTGTTCCCAGTGCTTGCATCACTGGGTTTCAGCACAGCAGGATTGTTGCCAATGCTGTAATTAACATGGAAGTCTGCTATTCAGATGGACAATATAATAAACAACACATTTCTGAATTTATTTATAGATCGTGTGCCTTTGTCACCATTCATATGTCTGTGTTAGCTCCTCCTGTACTATGTTATCATCATTATTACTGCATTCCCAAACAAGGGCTGAAATGGCTTAAAATCCACAATCATGGATTTTAAACCGTTACATCCTTGTTTGGTTATTATGCATTAATACTGTTTGGTTTTTGGTTATATTTTTGAATGCATACACACCATTTTGTGGTTTACGTTAACATCATTGGTAGACTTAATGATTGCATCCAATATGAAAGAATCAAACTTGGTAAGCCAAAGGCCATATACTTTAGCCTGAAATGTCAAGAAAGTCCAAACAGTGAAAGGCCAAGCACAGATCCCCGGGGTTTGCCACTGGTGAGACCTCTACTGGTACAGCTTGATTCATCAACTTTCTCAGTATGTGTTCTGTCAATGAGCCAGTTGGCTAACCATGTACTGACATATGGTTAATCTCCATCTGGGAGGGTTTCTCAATGATACATGCATGCGGGATTGTATCCAAACCATAGGCCAGATCATGATATGCAGTATGCACTGGCGTCATCCAGGCCTATCACATAGAATCAATGGACTGTGACGACATCACAGATCACCTATGGTGTGACTCAACAAACAAATCCTCCACAAGGGCTATGTTCCCATACAAGGGTGTACATCAACATGTATCCATCTGAGTTGGGGGGGAGGTGACATCACCTGATGCATGCATGTACAGAGACATCCTGACTCTCCCAAACTGTGAGGTAAACCAACAAGTCATCATGGACCTCTTCTATATGTACACTAGTAATATGCCAGTTGTGTGCAACATGTTTGAGTTGTTAATGTTACATTATGTCTGCTACATTTGATAGATGTCCTCAAAGATGTCATTGAGGGCATGCATGATGATAGCAGTATCCTCTTGTGGAACTTGACCAGGTCAAGGCATTTGACACAAATCCACTCTGAAGTATTCAATCATCACTGTCGTATGTGGCTTTAAACAGCTATATCACCAAATGGGTAGACCAGTGTATCACATACGTGGCATCTCACTATGTTGAAATGTGTGATGTGACCTATATCTCAGGTCCCTACGTCAGGGGGGTCTGATGAGGCCCTTTCCTGTCCATTAGTTAAGTGATGGACATCACAAATGACATACACATCCTGTGTCAAAACAGCTGCCTGAAGGACTACAGATTGTGGGCAATCATTGAACCCAATTGTGATATTAGAATAATGCAGACAATATCAACACACACCAAATAAAATGCTGCCACAGCCATGACAACACCTGCATTGACAAGAAACATGGAGGGGATTTGTTAAGTCAGGAAGCAAACACACCATCCAAGTGTAATGAGGACATCACATCCTATAATCAGACCAGTAGGCATATGACCCACATCCTGGGGTAGATGATAAGTGGTACATCCACCTGCATGTGGTCACATTGCTGACTACTCCCTTGAATGTAACGCAAGTACTTGGTATGTGAAAGACATCCATATCAAAGCCATAATATATTCATGTTTGCCAGCCTTCATCACACCAATAACTGTGTACAACGTACCCTTCTTTATGTACCTCCCTACACATCTTCCAGTGATGAGTTTCTGTCTGATGGTGCAGAACACCAGTCAAGTTGTTACACCAGATACAAGTGTGCTTCCTGTTTTGCATATGCACACACATGCACACACTATATACGTACATAGGTCTTTGACAACATTAATGACATGTATATCATCCATGACAGTCTGAATTGTGCACACTCTCTCTCTCTCTCTCTATATATATATATATATATGTGATATATATATATATATATATATATATATATATATATATATATATATATATATATATATATATAGGTCTACTTGAAAACACCGACACACCAAAACACCGACGACAAGAACACCGAGACCAGAAGATCAACAACTGAGATGACCGACAGTTTAAAAGCCCGATGCTGAGAACACTGACATGTTAAGGTAAGTGTGCAATAGTGACAGAATTTAGGGTTTGGGGCGGGTTAAGAGAGTTAGGGTTAGGGTGCGGGTAAGGTAAGTGTGCAATAGTGACAGACTTTAGGGTTAGGGGCGGGTTAAGTGAGTTAGGGTTAGGGCACAGGTTAGGTGAGTGTGCGATAGTGACCGACCTTAGGTTTAGGGTTTGGATTAAGGTTAGTGCATAGATGGTTGTGTATGTAAGATTTAGTGTAGGTTTGTAAGGTTTTTGGTGTGTTTGTGTTGTGTGTGTGTTTTTTGGAAAAGGTATTTGTTTTGTTTTGTTGATTGTTGGGATTGTGGTTTGACGGGCATGTGAAGTTTCGTGCTTTTAAACTGTCGGTCATCTCAGTTTTCAATCTTCCGGTCTCGGTGTTCTCGTCGTTGGTGTTTTGGCGTGTCGGTGTGTTCAAGTAGACCCATATATGCATATATATATATATATATATATATATATATATACATGTATATATATATATATATATATATATATATATATATATATATATATATATATATATATAAAATAGGGGTCTACTTCAAATGGTCGAATTCCCACAATCTCGAACTTCATATGGCCAACCCCATATGATCGAGTTTGTGAAAGCTTGATTGGACTGCATGGAGATCTGCATACAGCACATAACGGGAATATTTCCTGTTACTGCACTGTAGTGCGATCTTGGAGTTGGTATATTTAAGTAGGGTGGGTGTGGGGGGTGCAGGCAGGCTTGCCCCCCCTGCAAAATACTGATTTTATTAGTATTGCTTTTGTTTTTTTGCCGGTTCGGAAAACCAGCGTTCGTGATAATGCACTTTCACGGTAGTGCAGTTTCACTCTTATGGGTGTCGATGTTGCTTGTTCAAGATTTTGGGATTTTGAGCAAGCAACATAGACCCACATAGATAGATATGTATATATATATATATATATATATATATATATATATATATATATATACCATGCACACAAGTCAGTTAGCTTGTGTTGCTCATAATGTGGTATACAGGTGTAGCAGTGTCCCTCCTAACACCTCCAGCAGATGTTACAGTGTGCATGATTACCTTTATAAAGTGTGGATGTATCATAATAGTTGTTCAAGTGTGTGTGTGTGTGTGTGTGTGTGTGTGTGTGTGTGTGTGTGTGTGTGTGTGTGTGTGTGTGTGTGTGCAGACTCATCTCTAATCACTCTAAATCACATATGTTATGTCAGAGGCATGGGATTACTTGTAGTATAACACTGATATTGTCCATGATTGTGGTTGGTTCTTTTAATGTTTTCCATGAGCCTTTACCTGTGCCCCACTTGCTGAGACCTCTGCTGAGATTACACTCATATCCACGCATATTAGATTGCACAGCTGCACAATATGTAATGTACCCCAGTTGTATGTCAGGTCCCTGATAAATGTCCTCTGCATTATTCATGTAAGGATGCTTATCTCACACAGACATAATCCCCATTGTTATGTCATGTAGTGTAACAGTTACATAAAACACAATTTTCACTGTACAGTCTCTACTGTACCATATAGATATATGATTAAGTTGTTTCACCTGTCCTCTTTCCTTGTGTTCATTTCTACAAATAATCTGTGTGTCCCTGTTCAATTGAGACACTTCCCCTGAGTGTTCAATTTGGATGGCAGTCCATGTCCTATTACAGATTATTTATTTATCTTCAGTACAGAATGCCAGGAATGGGATATCACAATACTCTGCACTGTAGATACACTGTCCTGAACTGTATTTAGACCATACACTTAGAATTCATATTTCTCAACACTCCAGATATTACCAGGATGTCCAGATGTGTTGCTTATCAACATTGTGGCTTTCTACCATATCACTGAGATGATCTCAGGACTGATGTGAGTCAGTATTACATACATTTGAGTTCATACCTCTCAACTATCCTGGTTTGTGCAGAATGTCTATTTTTTTGTCTCATATTTTTGATGTTTTCCTCACAACATTTTGGTTTTCTGCCAATTCCTTTGCATGTGATTGTGGATTGAAGTAAGAAACTGATAACAGACATTTGAGTTTCAAACTTCAAGCTCTTCAGACAATTCATGCTACTGTACAACCTATTATTTTATCACCTTTCTATGTTTGGAAGGTCAGCATTAGAATCTGTCCCTGTTTTGGGCCCTTTGTTCCACCATTATTTATGGATTTGTCCAGATTTCCTGCTGTAAGAGGTTGAGAGTTATGTTTGAGTTTCATTCTAGCACATTTCTACGAGATATCTATATCACATATGTCCCTATTTCTGTTATGTTGGCCTTTGTGCAGATGTGTTGCACTAACAGATTGATAGCTATCCATGAAGACATGGTGATCATTGTGGCATTCTATGCAACCCTGCAGACCGTAGGTGCTCTGCTTTAAACAGAATTGCTGCCCACATTCACATACATGGTTTCCTTGCCAGCAACACTGTTGCCAGCCACATAATCTCACTTAAACAAGGCATGCAGCATTAATATGCATTGCAGAGTGGTGTGCATTGCCACTTATCATGCCCCACTTTGCACAAATGTAACTCAATGTAGGCTTTATGTGGAGCCTGCATGTAGTTTATTGAATCCCCGGGGGAGTTGTCTTATAAATAGTGTAAAAGGAACATTTTCTTTGTAACCAAGTGACTGTTCTGGCAAGCAGGGACAGAATGGGAGTAACAAAGAACTTAAAATATACAGTTTAATCATTGGGAAAGCTTTCTCCTTAGTTGTTAGTAATTTCTTGATGTTGACCAGAGTTGCTTGTGTCTTTTTTTTTGGGAGGGGGGATGGGTTACTTGGTTAGCTCACCTGGGGCCTTAGATATTTGCAACTTGAGTCTTTTCTCCACATAATCTCTTATGGTTGAAAAACTGAGTTTGTGGAAAAGCAAGTATAGGCAAAATTTAACCATGCTGTGAACTCCTTTTCAAGAGCTCTGTAAACGCTTCATATTTTGCCCATCTATTCCACCTTATGAGGGATAGGATAGTATAGTATATTATTATATATTTGGCAATGGAAATTTGACTGTGGATGCAGTTTCTTTAATTCTTTTGCTAATTGGTACTATGGCTAACATGGTAATATATGAAACCATACTATACAATATGAAAATGAAAAAGCCTCAGCTTAAGAATTTAAGGGTATGTAGTTTTAATTTTCTCATTTTCTTAGTCAGTCAAGTCTTCTGCTGAGAACTGTTTATAGACTGTTACAATAACATTAAGAAAATCATAACTGAATCATTTAATATCCTGCATATCCAAAAAAGTATTCAAGTCATGAAAAGGGTTATTATGACTCTTCATTTACCTTTTGAGTGTTACTCTTACCTCTAAATGTTAAGTTGTCTATCTCGCCTTCATTCTTGCTGGATGGGTTCGGAGCCGATCCTCGGCTCCGACTCGGCCACTCTAAAAGCTCGAGAGTTGGTTCAACGGCTCGAGGCTCCCCCTATATCCCACAATGCTAGGCGTGAGTTACCTCAGATCTCGTTTACCGCTACAGCGATCGAGGTGTGTTTCTACCGGCTCCAGGTTAGTGAAAGTTAGAATAGTTTAAATTCTTTAATTTAGACTAGTTTAGTGTTATTTCTTTCCCCTTAGTGTAGTGGATTTATTTATCCCTTACTACCTTAAGTTTCCAGCCCCCTTCTTTAAAGAACATATAGTTCTTCCCTAAGGCCTTCGGGCCCTTCCTCCCTTTCCTTAGGGTGTGTGTGTGTGTTTACTTAGGGACTTTTATTAACTTACCTTTAGTTTTTAAATAATTCCCTTTTAATCCTATCAGTGTAATCTGTGTGTGTGTGTTTTTGTGTGTGATTACACTTCAGGTTCCTTGAGTATGTCCAAGGATACAAAGGTCTCAGGCTTCAAGAAGTGTGACTCGTGCTGTCAGAAAATGTCTCTGACAGACGGTCACACTTCTTGTGTGTACTGCCTGGGACCTTTACACCTGCAGGACTCTTGTGCTGTATGCCATGGCTTCAGCCCTAGAGTCCTGCAGGAGAGAAAAATAAACTCATTTTGAGGGGTTTAATTAAGCCTGAAGGTTCCCTTCCTGTGTCTTCTGGGAAACCTTCTAAGGCTTCTAGGACCTCGGCTCCAGCTTCAGAGTCGAGGCCTAAGGCTTTGAAGCCTATTGCTTCATCGGCTCCGGCTGGAGCCGATGAGTCTGTGACTGCTGTTTCAGTGGTTTCCTCGGCTCCGGCCGGGGCCGAGGCATTAGAGAGTCATGGGTCGGCTCCGATCATACCATCGGAGCCGACATCTAGAAAGAGATCGAGGTCACCGTCCCTTGGCTCTGTTCATTCGGCTCCAGCGTCTCCCCTGCTGTCTGAACGGAGCCATAGATCTCACTCCTCCAGGTCATTGAGGCTATCAGATCACGACCTCCAGAGGGTAGTGAGTAGACTTTTGAAGTCCGAGGCACTGGCCCAAATGCTCCAGAGTCCGACTCATCAGTCGATGCCTCAGCTTGTTCCAATTAATATTCCTCCTCCGACTCCTTTGAGCTCGGAGCTGGGGCGTCTCGGAACCGAGACTGTGGTAGCATCGGAGCCGATACATTTGTCTTCGGCTCCGTCGTTGGCTCCGATTTCTTCCTTTGAAGAATCTCAGTGCTGGACTTCCCTCGTCGGCTCCGAGGGGGTGAGTGGCATCGGACCCTTGTCCGACCCCCCTCTTCCTCTCGGTGCTTCGGCGCTGGTGAGTTCGGCTCCGACATCGGCCTTGGAGCCATCACTGTCGGTGCCGAGGGAGGTTCTCAGCTTCTCGGAGCGGGGACCTCTGGCTCTGCCTGACAGGGGTGCATTCGAGGTCATGTGGAGTGTGTTGGAACCTTGTTCGACTCCACAGTCGGCTCCGTCCGCCCCTCCCACTTCGGTGCCTTTGGTTATGTCGACTCACTCCCTCATCCCAGACCGCAGAGAGCAAGCTCCTCAAGAATCCTCTGTGGGGATCTCATCCTCTTCCAAGGCCTCTCCTGAATTGGCAGGGGAGCCCCCTAGGAAGAGAAAGTGTAAGAGGAAGCACTTAGACTCACCTGAGTCTGTCACCTCTGACACAGATTTAGAGGATTCCGAGGGTTCCCCACATTCCCCTTCTGAAGATGTCTCTTTCGCAGACATTCTAGAGATCCTGAAACAGAGGGGAAATTGGCCAGCCCTTAACCCTTCGGAGGATGAATCTGTGTATCTTGAGGCGTTTGGATCTCGTCCTTCCACCTCCTGGGTGTCCCCCCCCTTTGATCCCCTCATGCAGGTGGTTGCAAAGAAGGCCTGGACGGCTCCTGATTCAGTGGACCCTACCCCCATGAGACCCTCCAAATTTATAACAGCACCAACTGACAAGCAATTTCTCACAAAAGGTGTTTCTGTGGATGCTATGGTGGTAGCTGCTGCCACCAAGAAGGAACTAGCTGATCCTTCGGTGCCTGTCCATCCACCTAACAAGGAATCCAGGTCTATGGACAGGTACGGGAAGCGGATGTTCTAGTCAGCGACCTTTGCAATGCGTTCGCTGAACTACCTATGCCATTTTACTCGTCTTCAAAGGGACTTGATCAAGGAAGCGAGTGATATGTTGAAGGATCCCACAGCTGCAGGTTTTCAGGACAAGATGAACACTCAGCTGGCTACCCTGAATTCCATAGCTAACTCCTCCATGCGCCTCCTTTCTTATGCGGCTGATGGAGTGAGCAGGGCCGCAGGGACAGGTGTGGCCTTACGCAGGCACGCCTGGATGCGGTTATGCAACTTTGCGGACCCCTTTAAAACGTCTTTCACTAATTCCCCGTTTGATGGATCATCTTTTTTTGGTCCTCAAGTGAAAGAAACCTTGACTAGGTGCGAGACAGATGGCAAGACTCTTTCTGCCATCGGAGTCCGTTTTTCTACTCCTTCTAGGCCTTACCCCAAAGGTCAGAAAAGTGGAAAAATGTGGTTCCGTAAACAATCTCAAGGGACTTCGCCTGATGCACAAAGTCGGTTCCCCGCCAGAGGCAGAGGGGGGAACAACAATGGTAGACGTCGCCCTAGAGGCAGGGGGGGTCCGCAGAACCAGGGCAATCGTGAAGTCTTCTCTGATAAGCCCTTTCAGCATCCCTGAGGTGTTGCCTGACTGCCTACCTTCGGAAGCAGTCGGGGGAAGATTGTCACTGTACCCAAAAGCCTGGCTATCCCTGACTCAAGACAAATGGGTACAGTCCATCATTTCCGAGGGTTATTCCATTCCCTTCTTTCGCATTCCAAACCAATCAAAAAAATCCCTTCCAGATGTTCCACCCACTCAAAGGGATTTTGCAGCTTTGGAAATTTCAAAGCTGCTTGCAAAAAGAGCAATTCAGCCAGTTCCAGCAGACCAGCTAGGATCCGGAATCTACTCCAGGTTCTTTTTAGTTCCAAAGAAAACAGGGGACTGGAGACCAATTTTGGATCTCAGTATCTTGAACAAGTCAGTCAAGAAAACAAGATTTCGGATGGTCACACTGCAGTCCATCCTTCCCCTTTTGGGAAAGGGAAGCTGGATGTGCTCTATAGATCTTCAGGATGCGTACTATCACATAAAAATGAAAAGACGCTCCAGAAGATTCCTCCGCTTCAGGCTGGGAACCAGTCATTTTCAATTCAGGGCCCTGCCCTTTGGTCTCACCACTGCCCCGGTGTTTAGCAAATGCATGGCAGTGGTAGCTTCTCACCTGAGACGACAAGGATTCCAGGTGTTTCCATATTTGGACGACTGGCTCCTTACAGCCCCCACCAAGCATCTTCTTCTAATGGCCAGGAACTACACCTTTCGCACTTGTCAAAATTTAGGCATTTCAATAAATTTCGAAAAGTCTGTTTTGTCGCCTTGTCGTACTATTACCTTCATAGGCGCAAATCTAGACACAATCAACATGTCTGCGAGACTAACAGATCAGAGAATAACAGACATACACAAAATGGTCTCGCTCCTCTTCAGCAGCAACAGAATCAAAGCCAGGTTAGTTCTGAAAGTGTTGGGGATTATGGCGGCTGCCATACCTCTGCTTCCATTAGCCAGATTCCACATGAGAATCCTTCAATGGATACTCTTCACGCAATGGTCGTACCAGCAACTTCCAATGTCTCACCATTATAATCAAACAAACATGCAGAAATCATCTTCTGTGGTGGATGTCTTCCCCTCAGCTCTTATTGGGAAGACCCTTTGTTCCTTCCCCTCCGGTTGCTACTCTGACAACGGACGCCTCCCTGATCGGGTGGGGGGGGGCATTATCAGGGCAGAACTGTTCAGGGCACTTGGCAACCAGACAAATGCCACTTGCACATAAATGTTCTAGAGATGAGAGCAGTGCTTTTAGCGTTGCAAGCCCTTCAAGACTCTCTTCCCTTGGGAACGATAGCAATCCAGACGGACAATATGTCTGTAGTGTGGTATATCAACAAACAAGGCGGAACCAGGTCCTACCCCCTGTGTCGAGAAGCACTCAGACTGTGGCAATGGGCGATTTCTTCTCAGCGGTTTCTGATAGCAACGCACATCCCCGGGAAGTCCAATCAAATTGCGGACAAGTTGAGCAGAGCTATCCTCATGCCTCACGAGTGGTCTCTGAAAGACTCTGTAGTGAGAGAAATTTTTCTCAAGTGGGGTCAGCCTTGCTGCGATCTTTTTGCTACTCCCCAAAACAGCAAGTGCAGAGATTTTTTCACCCTATTCCCGCTACCAAGCCAACCCAGCAGAGACGCTCTAGTCCAAGTTTGGCCCCGGGGACTTCTGTATGCATTTCCTCCCTTCCCACTAATCTCTCAAGTGATACAGAAAGCTATCGCTCAGTAGGCCTCCTTGATCCTCATTGCTCCTTACTGGCCTCGACAGGTTTGGTTCCACTTTCTACATCAGTTTCTGTTGGAGCGACCTTGGCATCTGGACCTAGTTCCAGATCTTTTGATCCATCAGTCGGGTCAGTTTCATCGCTCCCTTCCCTCTCTGAACCTCACTGCTTGGTTCCTCCAATTCCAACTTTAGCCAGGCTTCCTCAAATATCTCACTCTGTTCGAGATATTTTGATAGCTTCCCATAAATCTTCCACTCGAAAGATTTATTTGAGTAAGTGGAAACGTTTCGCCTATTGGGCTCAAGGAAGGGAAATAGATCATTTCACTGCTTCCATCCAAATGGTCCTTGATTTTCTAGCTGAACTCTTTCATGCAGGTTCATCTCCTTCTACTCTTAAAGTTCAATTGGCAGCTATTTCTAATTTTCATGTGGGCATTTCAGAGTCTGCCATCATGTCCCACAAGCTTTGCAAAGCCTTTTTGAAGGGAGTTTTTCTACTCAGACCTCCAGTAAGAAATCCTCCTCCTCCTTGGGACCTAAATTTAGTTCTCAGTTCTTTAATTCTCTCCCCTTTCGAACCTGCATCCTCCTGTTCTTTAAAATTACTATCATGGAAGACTCTCTTTCTAGTAGCTATTACTTCAGCTAGAAGAGTTTCAGAACTTCATGCACTCAGCTGTCGACCTCCTTATCTGTTGTTCAATAAAGACAGGGTATCCTTACGAACCAACCCGTCCTTTTTTCCTAAAATAGCCTCCACGGCTAACCTAAATCAAAGCATTGACCTCCCGGTGTTTTTTCCAGAATATTCTAACAGATCTGAACAAAGATTACATTGGCTAGATGTTCATCGTCAGTTAAGGTACTATTTGGATAGAACAAAACAATTCAGAAAATCTGACCAGCTGTTCGTCTCTTATGCAGAAGGCAGAAAGGGACTTTCAGTTTCAAAGGTATCATTATCCAGATGGCTAACATCCCTGATTTCCCTTGTGTATGAAATTAGACACCAAAAGCTGCCTAGCAAACCTAAAGCCCATTCTACCAGAGCCTTGGCTACTTCTATAGCCTTCCAAGATAGACTGCCTATTGACACTATTTGTGCAGCGGCTACTTGGGCTACTCCTCACACTTTCATTTCTCATTATAAGTTGGATTTAGCCTCTAGACATAGAGCTAACTTTGGTTCCACTGTTCTCAAGAGTCTGTTCCGTTAGGCCACCCGGGACAAGGTGCTAGGGACGCGGTCCCATCCAGCAAGAATGAAGGTGAGATAGACAACTTAACATATAGAAGTTATGTTCTTATCATAACGTTCCATGTTAGTTGTCTTCTTCTCGCCTTCTTCTTGCGTCCCACCCTCCTTCCCCCTGGCCTGGACAGACCTAGAGGAGTTTGATTGTGACCTCTCTTTCTACCACCTCTTTACTTAGGTATATGCTCTGCTGTGCATATTTCCTGGATCAGGATGTAGGTCACCCTTCTCTTCTCCCTTGTTTATAGAGGTGGACTTTGTTACTAGTTATTTTACTACTATTATAGGCAGTGCCTAGCTTACAAACGAGATCTGAGGTAACTCACGCCTAGCATTGTGGGATATAGGGGGAGCCTCGAGCCGGTGGAACCAACTCTCGATCTTTTAGAGTGGCCGAGTCGGAGCCGAGGATCGGCTCCGAACCCATCCAGCAAGAAGAAGGCGAGAAGAAGACAACTAACATGGAACGTTATGGTAAGAACATAACTTCTATTTTTGCTTCAGATGTTTGCCCTATCCCTTATCGCATTTTTGATTTCTGGCAAATCACTTATGATTACAGTCAGTCAATAATACCATTCATTAGAGTTTTCCTCTGTATTGTTCAAAAAATGCATATTGATGCAAAACTGGTCATTCTATTGACATTTTAAATGAATAAGACTAATATTTAAAAATATATATATATCTTGATTTTATCCTTCCCATTATTTTTGACTTGGTCCAGAATTCTAGACCAATTAAGTTGAGAGGTAGGAATGCTACCCCAAAACATTTATATCTAAATTTTAGTGGGCAATACATGTTGCTGCATTTGCTTGGTATAGTTTTTGTCTATCAGTGCTGTTTTCAGAAGGGGCTGTTGTTTTCCTTGGAAGGAGATGTAAGTCGAGTATGTGTTTATTTGGAGTCTTAGTAACTCGACAGGTAGCCCACTCACCTTTGCTGCAGAAAGTTGTAGACTCTATTCCCAAATGAGATAGTTGGATTTGTTTTCCATTACTGACACTGCAGTCTAGATCAAGAGGATTGCTGCACTCCTGGGTGTGCCATCCTTTGAAGAGGACATTAAACTGATGCTCCATTGGCCTAAGTTGGTGGCAGCTTAGGTGGATGTAAATGATTCTATGGCAGTTATTAAAAAGAGTTGAAGTTCCCCAATGTCTTGGCCAAATTTCCCAAAGTCAGAATGAATACCACCTTGAGTCTCGCCTGAAAGGACGATGTTGGCCTAGCAGGGCTAACCCAATCAACAAAAAGTATAAAGAAATAAATTTAATAATGGCTGTTACCTGTTACACTCTTTGTACTCTGACTATTTTAATGGAGCAGAATCATTAAGTGGTTATTGTTATCATATCTCAAATGTCAAAAAATATTATGCTGTAACGTGATCTTGCAGTTTTTTTTTTCCAGAGTCCACTTGACGTTCCCTTTAAAGACATGATAGATACAGGGAGATCATTTTTGTTTTAACTTCCATATAAATAAAATGACAATAGTGTGTGTAAGTCACAGGCATCTTGCCACAACTTCTGGAAATGTTTTGGTGGAGCGGTTAGCGTTGTCGCCTCACAGCAAGAGGTTCTCCCGTTCGATTCTTGGCTGGAGCGCCTTCTGTGTGGAGTCTGCATGTCCTCCCCACGGTCGAGTGACATATAAAGACATGCAGGTAGGTACGTGCATGAATGGGTGTGCCTTCCTTGAAGGTTGGGTGTTGGGCTGGCAACTCAGAACTGTAAAAATCAACTGCCAATCATTAGTGGACCGAATTTCCGCTGTGGCGACCCATAACCAGGAAACACCGAAAGACAAAGAAGATTTTATTTTAACTTAAATTACTCTTTGTGTTCTTAGCACAGTTCTTATCTGTTTAACAGTAGCTATAAATGCACAACAAAATAATTTAGATGAGCTGCATGTTTTAAGGCAACAACTTTTTTAGTCCAAGTGCTGACAGAGCCTTTCCCTCATTTTAACTGAGGTTTCAAAACCATCATTGTAATGCAGGAGCTGGTAACTGACTACTGTTGTTTTTATTTTGAATAAATTTAACAGAAATATGAACTATTTGCTATTCATCAGTTTCTGCCATGGGAAGATATGTTTTATGTTGAATGCTGGTAAAATGTGCTGTATTTGTTTGCAAATATTTTCTTTATTATGAGTGCTACCCTTACGTCTCAACTGTCCCTATTTTTGCAGAATGACCCTGAATTAACTTGAAGTTATTTTTCTCTTTCTACTGAGGCACAAATGTCTTTTTGCAAGACATTTTCCAACCTCTGTTATATTGGAAGGAACACCCTTGACTTGTTACACCGTAGTACACTAACACTTCATCCAAACTGTTAATACTTGTGCATGTGTTGTGAACATTGCCAGTAACTGTAAGATTGTGGTATTCACTAGTTTTGGAAGGAAAATGATCTTTTATTTTTAACAATGGATTGCGGGTGAGTTGTAACCATGTTTTACGTATGCAATACTTTGTTAGTTAGGAAAGTATTAGAGGAAGACTTCATAATAACAGAAAGGACCTTTATTGGGGGAGGGGGCAAGATTAGTAGACATGCACATAATGAAGATTTAATTTGGATAACTGTTACTGGCAAAGAAGGTTATTACAAGGAAGTAGAAACTGATGGAAAAAACTATGAAAGGGAAGTTAAAGAATTCTTTGGATAAAGTTAGGAAAACAGAGGAAGGGATGTTCAGGTAGAGGAAACAACATTATCTGAGCAGATGGCTGCCTTAGTTAAGATATCTAGACATGCAATAGTAAAAATGCACCAGTGTATGACTATTATATAAGAATACTGATATTATTCATGCAGATTTATTTATTTATGATAAAACAATCAATGGTGTTTTACCTCTTGACATAAAAAGACACAATATAAGGGTTATTATTCTATTAGGGAAGAAGCCCTTTTGTGACTTAATTTTTGAGACTCTGTCAGGGTTGGACACATTTGTGAAGGCATGTGCGAGGAAATGAATGATTACCATAAAATATGTCTTCATTTCATATGCAAAATTTACAGTTAAAAAGGAAACTGAAAGTTCAGTTCAGAGTTGAAAATGATGAACTGTTTACTCATTCGTAGATGTTTCAGTCAATGGATGACATTAAATAAATTATGAACAGTAGTGTTTTACAGACTGGTAGGCAAGAATTTACATGACTTTATTGTTTAGAAATAAAAATATTTGCCATGTGCCGTCTGTTATCAATGTGAATGGGAAAAAAAGGGAACATGCATTATTAGGGGCAACCCAAAATGTGTTTTTGGAGGACTCACAAAAGAATTTAGTCAGTGAGTACCCTAAAAATAAGTGTAGCAAATATAGAGAAGTAGGGCATTCTGTGAAACAGTGGAAGGCTAAATGTTACAGGTGCCATATAAAAAGGCATTTTTGGTAGATTGTCAGGTGATCAAAAATCAACAGAAGGGTGATAATGAAAAATATGATAAAGGGGAGAATATTTCTGAAGAATATGGCTCAGAAGATGAACAAAAGACAGAAGACAGAAAGCATAGTGTATAAAATTTAAATGATATTGATATGAGTCAGCATGCTGGTTGGTTGCTACTCATCATTTTGTAGAACTGTCACATCACCATACTGTGAAAGACATTTAGGTGTCTGTTTTATTAACTCAAACACCAATGGTTTAAGTTTCACATTGTCACTGTTGATTGCATAAATAATAATATACGTTTGATTTTGTAAACCCCGACACCCTTGATCTATGAAGATAAAAGAAACTTAAAGGAAGCATATTTAAAGAAAAAGTCTGTATATGTGACAATATGTAGACAGACGTTAAGCTGCAAACAGATGAGTTATGAGGTATGGTTGTGAATGTCTCATTGCAGCAACTCATCTCATATGTACTGTTAAAGCAAGTATTATGCAGTAGTAACACATCAATCTTTTAATAGTAAACAATGTTTTATTTATGAATTTCTTTTCAGCTTCCCAACTCGGAGTGGTCCTTTAAGATCAGTCGAGTCATGACTATCATAAAAATAAATAAATACATACATACATAAGTTTAATACCACCCATACCGAGAGCAATATTCACTGTATTATTGGCAATGATATTGTAATCTATGGTTCCAATTAAAAAGTAGAATGCACTTCTGCTTTGGATGCTGGGATAGATTTGTTAACTACAAGTCTTACTGATGGTTTTCAAAGCTGCATAGTTCTGTTGCTCATTCTGCAGCATTTTCTCGTAGTTGTTTTGTGAATAAATGTTCATCAGTGAAGCAAACTGTTTTAAGGGACAGTAACATTTGTAAGCTATACTCTGAGTATCTGTCAGCTCTGTGGAAGTAGTTCTCAGCTATAGCAGAATGGGAAACATAACATCACACATCAGCATAGAATCAAGGAAAATGTATGTTTTCAGAAAAGGACACACTTCTATAATAGTTATGCTACAAGAAACTAGCATTGTCCCTTTTAGAAAGACAACAAGCTTCTACATGCCCAGAAAGCTCTGTCAATATTCATATATATAAGTAATACTTCAAATCTTTATATTGTCTTATCATGTGCAAGCTCGCCACAAATATAATTAGTGGAAGAATGTTATTCTTTTCATAATAAAAAAAAAAAAACAAGATATTGGCCCTGGAAATAGTGAAGGGGTATGTCCCTCCTCCAACCTACATAGCCATTCTCCAGCTCACAAACCCTCAATGAAAACACACCTCCAAATGTAACACATTGTTTCAATAATTACTACTAGGCATGAGTTCTATCAGTTTCCCTACTGGCATAACAAATGCCACACAAATATGAAGTGCAATTTAAAAAAAATGTATTGATTACTGATAGTACTCAGAGAATAAAGCCAGACCATTAGGAACCCTAATGACAACAAGACAATTCACAGATCTACTACATGAAAGTTCAGCCCATCAGAAAACAGATCAGATAATATGCCATTCTGAAGAAGTCGTTAGCTCCTGGTCCTTTTATCTCGCTAAAGGTTAATTGTTTTAATGTCATACACATTTTCCTAGTTTCTAACTTGGAGCCTGACCGTACCATGAAGTGTAGCTGAAAAGTGGAATGAAGCTAGCTTTCAGTATCTTGACATTTTGATGTAAAGGGTTATATTATATATACAAAGAGAGAAAGAGAGAGAGAAGCTGAGTAGAAGCAGTTCCATCAAATCCTGAAGTTCAGTTTTATTATATCTAATAGGATTAGCTGTGAGAAGTGTACATCTCCAAGAATGATAAAAAAACAACTACAAAAGAACACCATATACTTTTTATGGCTTACATCTCAGTGCCATTTGTCACTGATTGCATTTTCTTTTTTAAAAATTACTTGTTTCATGTATCTTTGTATACTTGTCTTAAGGAGATTACAACATTAAGCAGCAGTCTTTGCATATCTGTTATACTCTGCTTCATGGTCTTTAAAATGGTAACAGCTTCACCTACCTCATATCAGAATATGTCAACAATTCTTGTGTTCATTTAGTCTTAAATCCCTTTGATATTTATACCACAGGTCTTTATTTGCTTTACCCTTCATAAGCCAGTAGGTCTGTAGGTAATGTTGTGTTTCCACTGATTTCCAGATACTTTCCATTTTTGTTTACAGACTGCTATGATGTTCTACATTCTGATCACTGCTGCAGTAGCCGTAGGTATATGGGTTATATCCTACCAAAAATATAACAGCTGGCCAGCTTCCCAAGTTTCATGCACATTCCATTCACCCAAAAAGTCAGAGCTGAGATGACTAAAAGATGTTTGGGAGTGAAGCCTTTCACAGTTTTACTAACGTTGAAAAGTACTCTCCTCTGAGTCTTTTGAGGACTGACAATTGGCTTGTGTTTTCCTTGTTGGGCAGATAAGTTACCGTTGGGGGAAAAAACTTTCATTTTCTTATATTAACTTATGTTTTATTACTTTCCTCTTCAGAAAAGTTGTTTTATAACTAGGATCATCGTGTTTTAATGTACTATCTCTGTAACGTCCTTTTAATTGGAACTATATTTTTTTCTGTCAGTTTAAAAGTAGAGTAAACTAACTGGTAACATATTTTCAATAGAGAATTTGTATTTAACTTTCCATTGTGGGGTTTCCATAGTGTTTGAAAATGCTTTTTATTGTGTTTTATTTAAAAAAAAGTAACTTTTGTGGACTGTTAGTTTTACCGGCATTTTCTGCTTGTCTTTCTCGGGAAAACAACATAATTTTCGGCTTGACAATGGAACTGATTGTCAGTCCACAGTTGGCCATTCTTCAAGCCAGAAATAAAAAGTTAAACAACCTTTGCCACTACAGTTGACTAGCAACTTGCCTCGCTGCAGGCGGATGACTGTGCTGTTGCAATTCGTTTTAACTTGGACCACTCATCTTTTACCCTGATTCCCTCTGATGGAGTACTTACAGTCACTATGGACTGGGACTTAGTCACATCATTTGCAGCTGTTGGAATCCCGTCAATGGGCATGGGAGAGTCACTCTTGTTGGTCCTGGGTAAATGAAGAGGGAAGGTTTCCCTATTGTGTCAGAATGCTATGTCCATTTCTCGGGTAGATGTGGCTGCTGTTAGTAATATAGTTGGCCTCATTTTTCCTGGTTAAAAAAAACTCAGAAAAACCAAAAATATCTACTCCTTCTCAAATTTATTTGGGTAAGAATAGTTTACTGGGACTAGGTTAGAATTTAATTCAGGCTATTGTCGCTTTTCCTATGGAGATTCAAGATCCTGAATTTGAACAGGAAGATGCAGGGATGGATTCAGGGTTTTGTCCTCAGATTTCTGATTTAGACTCAGAGAGTTCAGAGAGCTCAGCTTCTAATTCTCTTGCGGGGGGTTCTCTTCTTTGAGACTATTGCTTGAGTGTCCCAGTGTTTTCACTGGGAGGATACTGAGGTTCCTCAGTGTCTCAGAAAATAGTATGAGTTTTTACAGAAGGATTTTCCAGAACCTACACCCATTCATCCTGTCCTGTCTGCTTTAGAAAATGTTTGTCTTACTGCATGCCATTTTCCTGATAGTCAGCCAGCTGTCCCTAAAATGGCAGATGGGATGGATTAAGTTCTACAGTCTTTTAAATTTGTATGCATTATTCCCAAACCTGACTCAGCAGCTACAGCCTTAGTTGACTCTACTGCTGCTAAGCACTTAGTTAATTCAAATCCTATTTTTTTCTAATAAGGATGGGAAAATTATTGATAGGTATGTGAAAAAAGTGTATACTTCTGCATCTTTGATTTACAGAATTTTAAATTGTTAGGGTCATAAGTTAAAGTTTGTTCTGACATATTGTGTAAGTATGAGGATTGTTTTATCTACAATGTCCTCTTGTGAAGAAAAAAAAAATGCTTTGAATAACTTAGTTTCTTCTATTGCACAGGTCACTCCTCATTGTTTGCAGTATGTGTATATCTCCGTTGATACTATAGGCTATGGCCACTAGTACTGTTTTAAGAAGGTTTGCTTGGCTACGTTTTCAGAACCTCAAAGATGATGCAAAAAGAGATTTTAAATACTCCCTTGGATAGGATAGAGATTAAGAGTTTGGCTTCTCTACTGCAGAGGTGATTAAAAAGTGTGATGAAAGGAGCAAGATGATTCAGGGAGTCTTTAGGTTTTTCAGCCCTTATTTTCCAAATTATGCAAAGGATTTTCTTTCTCCTCATCCAATTTCAGAAAAAAAACCCCAGAAGAAACAGTCTCAACAGAATTCAGGTAAACGGACATTTAAGAAGTAGCAAGGGGGCTCCCAAAAGTAGTCTCAAACCTCCCAAAAGAAAGGACAGTCCAACAAGACTGAATGACTGTTCAGTAGACCTTGTGCCCCCCATCCCACCCTGGCCCCTTTTTTCTTCCAGAAAGTCAGAATCTCCATTTTTCTGTTTGGCAACAAATTGTTTCAGACAAATGTGTTCTGAACATCATTCATTAAGAGTTACAGATGACAATGGAAGGAAATTCTTCATTTCCAGGGGACCATTTTTCATCCTGTAGATCAGACTATTATTTATTTTGCCCTGACCTACATCACATGCTGTCTCAAGAAGTTATAGAACCAGTTCCTCCTTCACATGTGGGGAAGGGATTTTATTCAAGAATGTTTGTGATAGTGCCCAGATTCAAAATTATGTCACTCACAACATGTTGCCTCTTCTTCCCCTTTGAGGTTTTCTGGTAACACTAAACTTAAAAGATGCTTATAATCACATCCCTATTCTCCCAGACTTCAGTTGTTTCCTAAGGATTTGTGTGTTTGGATCACATTATCAGATTCCTGCCTTCCTCTTTGGATTATCCACTGTACCACGAGTGTTCACAATGTGTCTAGCTCCAGTTAAAGCTCACTGCAGACTAGAAGGTATCCATATTTTTCCATATCTAGATGACTTGCTTATCTTTGCATAGACTTTTTTTAAAATATCAGTAAACTCTTTCTTGGATAAGGGATCTCTTGCACAAGCTGGAATTCAAAGAGAACATTCAAAAGTCTTTTTTGACTCCATCACACGGGATTATGATCCAGGAGTGTCAACTAGACGCCTCCATTTAAAGAGCTTTTCTTTCAACTAAAAATAGGCCCTTATTTAGATCTGTTTCTAAGGTTTTCTGCTCAGCCTTTGGTCACTGTGAGGGAATACCTCAGAATTTTGGATCTCATGGCATATATCTTTCTCATAATATTCCTGGCAAGACTCCATATGAGAAAGATACAGTGGCATCTGAAATCCCTTTGGTCTAAGCATCAACAACCTTTATGATTTCAGATCCCAGTAATGGAGTTTGTCAGAAGAGAAATGTTTTGGTGACAACAACAAATATCCTAAAATCCAGGTCTCTCCTTCTCCCTCCCTGCTACAACAGATACTTCAGATTTTGCTTGGGTCGTAGTTTCAGGAGGGATAAAAGTGCAGGGGTTATGGGACACCAAAGACAGATGCAAGTGCATAAATATCAAAGGGATGCTTCCCTGATCGAAGCGCTCAACTCTTTAAACCTTCATTGGTACCCAGGACCTTTACTAGTGGTTACTGGCAATTCCACAGTCATGTGGTACATCAAAAAGCAAGGCAGAACCTGTTCATACCCCCTTTTGCAGACTAGACATGTTAGTTTGGGATACAGTTTCAGAACACAGTTCTAAACTCTGTCAGAGCAAAAGTGTGTGACAGACAAGCTGAGCAGGACCAAGGCAGATCCTCACAAATAGAAACTAATTCAGGGGGTCTTCCAAGGTTTGATCCATCTGTGGAGAGTTCCTCAAATAGACCTCTTTGCCTCCTCCTTAAACAATCAACTGGCAAAATTCTGTTCCAGGACTCCATGCAAGAAGACCTAAAAGACAGATGCCTTTTCTTTTCTTTGGACAGGAATGTTCCTATATGCCTTTCCACCCTTTCCTCTAATATGTTGGGTACTTCTGAAGATTCAGAAGGAATCCCCCATTATCAATGTTGTAAATACCTTTTGGCTCAGGCAGTCATGGTTCTCCCTTCTTTTTGAAATGGCCATGGACAATTACCACAAGCTTCTTCACAGAATGGATTTATTCACACAAGAAGACGTATGTTTGACACACTCCAATATCAATCATCTACTACTGACTGCCTGGATGATAGGATCTTAATTCCATTTAGGCACCTGTTTTCTGAAGATGTGCAGCAGGCACTAGCAGAGGCAAGAAAGCCTGCTACTAGAAAATCATATTTTAGCAAATGGAAAAGCGTTTCTAGTTGGTGCCAGCAACATAACAGGCACCCATTCAGGGCTAGTTGTTCTCTGGTTTTACAATATTTGTGTAAGTTCTTATCCTAAGGCCTTTTCCCTGTCAAGTTTTAGTTATCAGCCATTTCACCATGTCTGCCCATGGATCCTTCTCTTTCAAGGCAATCTCATTTCAAAATGTTCTTGAAAGGGGTTTGAGACCTCCAAGTAAACCGGTGGCCTGTCCTTAGGATCTTAATTTTGTGTTAGAGAAACTAACACTTGCTCTGTTTCAGCCAAATAATCTGGTTGACTTGAGGTTCTTAACATGGCAAACAATCTTACTGATTGTTCTGATCTCTGCAAGAAATGTGTCTGAGTTGTATGCGCCTAAGTTGTGTCAGCTCTACATCATTTTCCATAGGGGCAGGGTTTCTTTAAGAACTAAACTTTCTTTTATGCCTAAAATAGTATCCGATTTTACTTTAAGCCAAACTATCCAATTCCCCATTTTCTTTCCTCAACCTAAAAGTAAAAGAGAAAGGATACTGCATACCTTGGATGTCTACAGGCAGGTCAGGTCCTATCTTGACAGAAGTACATCTTTCAGATCTTTGGATCAACTGTTCATTTCTTGTAAAGGTAACAAGAGACAGCTTGTGTCAAAACAGATTATTTCCACATGGTTGCCCAAGTCTATTATCTTTTGTTTTACTCACCATGACAAATTTATTCCAGGCAGGGTCAAGGTCCATTCTACCAAGGCCTTGGCTTCATTTATGACTTTTTGGAAAAGGTCGGATTCTAGAACTATTCTAGAAGCTGCTTCTTGATCATCTGGACAAACTTTTGCAAAGCACTATAAGCTTGATTCCTTCTCTACGTCTAGATCAAGTTTTGCTAGAACCATTGTTCAGGGGCTTCTGGACTGTTCTTCTTTCTCTTCCAAAATATAGTTATTTATAGTAATCTACCCATATAGCTAGGATTACTGCAGCAGTGATCAATATGAAGAACACAGTGCAGTTGTGCAAGTTGAACTTACTGTAACAGTTGTTTGAATGATCACTGATGCAGTAGCTGCTCCCTCTATCCACCCCCTTGTTTTTTGGTGTTTTTTTTTTTTTTTTTAATGCCAGGGCTCGGACCTTTATTTTTTGTTATTCCTAGCATTGTCCTTTCAGGGATAAGTCTACCTTTGCTGGTAGGAAAGCTCTAAGGGGCTTTGAGCCTAAACTTGTCTTGTAGTCAGTTTATATCAAGCTCCTTGACAGTTTGGGAATGAAGAAGGTGCCATAAAGCTTTGTTTACAGGCTGGCTGTTATATCCTCAGCAGAATACAAGACATATAGCTAAGGCTACTACAAAAGTAATTATTCAAGCATTCACAGGTTAGGGTAACTTCACCTTACCCAACTGTACTTTATTAGTAATGATGCATAAAGAAGTTATTTTTGTTTCTGAGGTCTTGTTCCTTTAATTTAATATGATCTGGTTGTCTTGGAGTTGTTTGAACTGATATTTATAATGGTTGAAATTTCATATGTATCAGCAGACAATTAAATGATAAGCTGTAACTAAATATCACAAGCACTTTTTAGAACGGTGGATATGGAAACATTCTGTACGCCATTATTACTCTGTCAGAATTACATTGCTTTCTTTATTTTATTTTACATTTGCAGAATGACATAAATCAAACAGATAATCGCAATAGAATTCTGTTTAAAATACAAAGTAACAAACTTTTTTTCCATCTCACTTTTCCTACAGGTTTTGTCAGACCTGAGTTAAACACTGTGCAGTAACAGAGGCACAGCCCCAAGAGCACTTTATTACTTTTTTCTTGAGAAAAAGTGTTATTATTGTATATCAGTGAAAGGAGCACCCCCACTCATCATTATAATTAAAAGTCATTCTAGATGCTGTCTTTGATTAACGTTAGGCTAGATATGTCAGTGATATGTGTCTATAGAGCCACATGATCTTGCATTACAGAATATTAAATTTGCCACTAAGGTAGGGTGGGAATAAATGTTGTTTTAGTCCTCTTCTGTGTAATAATAGGTTCATAGGTTCATAGGTTCATAGGTAGGTGCTAGGCTATCTGCCCTAGGGCATTTATAAGCCTAGCCAGAATGTGTTGGCTTTTGCCTCCCTTTTAGACTAGATTCCTGAGCCTCTGTCCAGCAGGGCCATAGAAGTGATCCCAGGAGCAAATTATAGGTTCATAGATATAATCTTCCTCATCATATATTTACACATACAATTTTAAATACATTTCTATTAAGCCATTTTTGGGACACAGAGGGATAAATAGTACAGTTATGTAAAATCTTACCATAATGGTAGACATAATAGCATTCCCCTGCTTCTGAATCAAGCTACAGTTTAAATAATGTTCTTCTGTCACTTCATGGTGTCTTTCCATGACCTTCTGTCTGAGAAGACTGAAGTAAAGGCTAAACCCTGCAGAATGACTGCAAGTGGATAGAGGGCAGCATGTGCATTATGCAGTAAACATGACTCCTTACTTATACCAGCATGCATGAGTGGCTATGTCATGCCCAGTGGAGATCCCTATATTAAGGCTGGTATTGTTGAATATCATGCAAAGTTTTGCTGAATTGCTCAGTAAAACATTGGACACCTTATATAACCCAGATGAACAATTCCACTATTCTTTGATAATCTAATGCTTCCTCATCATATATTTACACATAAAATTTTAAATACATTTCTATTAAGCCATTTTGGGGACACAGAGGGATAAATAGTACAGTTATGTAAAATCTTACCATAATGGTAGATATCCTTCTCTTCACTGCTGCTGTATTCTTTACAATAGGGATCCCCTGCCAAGAGCAGCCCGACGTCTAGCCAGTATACCAAAGCCTTGATAAGGGTATGCCATACATCACACATATACTCTCCACACACAGCATAGGGCATAAAGGTGACATCCGTACATACCATCCTCAGAACTAAGAGATCCAGTAGGAATGCCATTCTAACAAATAGAGAGTCAGTAGGCACATCCAGAAGGAAAAAGAACCAGGAGGAGGAGGGAGGGAGTGAATACTGCAACAGTGAAGAGAAGGACATCTACCATTATAGTAAGATTTTACACACTTGTACTATATCATTGTATTTCACTCTTGCAGTATCCTTTACAATACGGAGAGTGCAAACCCTCATGAAGAAGAGAGAGTGGAGGAAGGACCAACAGAGCACTCTAAGAACCCAAGAAGGATGGACCTAACAAAACCAACTCTAGCCCTGAATATCACATCCAATTTATAGTGTTTGGTAAAAGTACGCACAGAAGTACAGGTAGTTGCCTCAAGAACAGAGTTAGTATCAAAACTCTTGAATAAGCCATGAGAAGAAGCCGCAGCCCTAGTAGAATGAACCTTAACTGAAGAAGGAAGGCTCTTGGCATGAAAAGAGTAACCAAATGAAACAGCTTTACTTATCCAAGAAGAAATAGTTCACTTGGAAACAGTCAATCCCAAAGATCTAGGATGAAAGGAAACAAAAAGCTGATCAGATTTGTGAAAAGTTTTGGTCTTATCCCAATAAAATCTCAGTTGTCTATGCATATCCAAACTGTGCAAAGGAGCCTGAGTCAATTTCTCTAAAACAAAATTAAGGTTCCAGGAAGTATGAACAGGCTTCCTGGGCAGTCTAATATGAAAGATTAATAAGTCATTTAGCCTCACATCTAGAGGCTAAAGGGGATGCGAGAGGCAGACAAGCAGAAATAACTGACAAATGGGCCCATAACAGAAGAATATGCCAACCCAACATTAAGCAATTAACACAGATAAAAGAGAACCAAAGGAAAATCCACAGAAAGTGGATCCAGAGTACAACAAAGACACCAAACAGAAAACCTCTTTAATTTGGATAAGTAGGATTTCCTATTAGTAGTTTTCCTGGACTCCTGCAGGACCCTAAGCATATCCCAGAAAAAAAGATGTCTGCATGGAATCAAAATCCTGTTACCCACCATTTCAGTTGAAAAGTAAAAAAGTGGAGATGAATGAGAGATCCCTTGTCTTGTGTGAGCAGATCTACCTGTTAGGTAGCTTGTGATGGCTGCACTTGCACAGATGCAGAAGAAGAGGGAACCAATACTGTATCCAGCAAAAGAGAGTCACAAACAAGATTTTGGGAGCATTCTGTTTTATCTTCAATGGGACTTTCGAAATGAGTAGAAGAGAAAGGATGGAACAAAGAAACATCCCCTTCCATGAAAAAGTGAGGGCGCCCACCTTCCAGACCAGAGATCATGGAGCTCTGGTACAAAAATGAGGAAGTTGTCTGTTCAGAGGGGATGCAAATAGATCTGCTTGAGGAATACCACACTGGTGGATAACATAACTCTCAACTATACAGATTTTCACAGAATGTCCAGATTTTTGCCTAATATTACTGGTCTGTTCCTCATAAAATTTGTGACTTTATGGATTTTTTGTGACAAATCAGTGAGGAAGGAGTTCACTAAATAATGACAGCCATTTGAGATTCAGACTTCATATCCTTCAGAAAATGCATGGCAACACAAGAACTTTCATTCTAGTAACTTTCTAAGTTTATGAGTGATATTTAAAAATTGTCCCTATTTTTGAGGCTTTGTCCCTAATTATTTTTGGCTTTGTCCAGATTTCTTTGTGCTGTGATGTTGGGAGCTATGGTGGACAATGCCAGAAACACATTCATGTGAAGCATCCACTCATGGGGTTAAGATATGGATCTGCTCAGAGTCTGCCACAATGTTTTGACTTGAGGAAATATAAACTGCCTGAAGAGTTGTATGGTACTGGATAGCCAGCTCCCAAACATGCAATGCTAACCTGCACAGGAGATAAGTTCTTGCCCCACCCCTCCTTGATTGCTGACATACTATATAATTGTTGTGTTGTCTGTCAGTACCTTGAGGGCCCTGGAATAAATGAGGATGAAATGCTTGAGGTGCCAACATAAGAACCCTCATCTCTTTGACACTGATGTGGTCTTTCCTTTGTTGAAGCGACCAGAAGCCCTGAACTTTTACAGAGCCAAAATGAAGCTCCCCATTCCACATCTGAAGCATCTGTGAACAGCTTCTGAGAGGGCAGTGGAGGTTGAAAAGGAAGCCCTGGATTGAGGGACAACTGTCAAATCCACCACTGATTTTCCAGCTTGAGGCAAGGAAGAAGAGGGACAATGAAATCTAGAGGGAGAGAGTGATAATGCCCATTTGATTTTATTAGCCACTGAAGCTTTCTCATGTGAAGTTTGGCTAGAGGGAGCATAGTAATGGTGGAGGCCAAGAAACCCAGAGCACTTAGAAATTCCCTGACTGAAACTGATGCCAGAGGAAGATCGGATTGAAAGAAAGTGATGAGAGTTAAGGCCTTAGGAGGAGGCAAGGAGGCCATCACTGGAACAAACTGGATCCTGCTTCCCAGAAACTCATGATCCTGTGAAGGAGTCAGGAAAGACTTTTGGAAATGTACAGTGAACACCGGGCTTTGCAGGAGGGAAATGGCAAAATGAAGATGCTGCAGTAGAATCTCTGGAGATGAGGCCTGAAAAAGTAGGTCTAAGTAAGGAAAGACCTGTCACCACTTTAGCCTGCTAAAAGCAATCACAGGAGTGAGGGATTTGGTGAATACCTTTGGGGTAGTAGAGAGGCCAAAGGTCAAAGCAGAGAACTGAGAATGCCAAGAATCAACAGAGAAATGTAAAAACTTCCTGAAAAGAGGATGAATAGGAATATGAAAATAAGCATCCTTGAGTTCTAGAAAAACTAGAAAAGCCTGAGGAAGCAGCAGAGGAAACAAAGTCTGAAGGGGCAACATTCGAAAGGAAGGACCTTCAAAAAGGTGTTTAGGTGAGAGAGGCCCAGAATGGGTCTCCAAATGCCCACTTTCCTGGGGACAAAGAACATTCTGGAATAAAACTCCTTCCTCTTTTGAGCCACTGGCACTTCCTGAATAGCCTCCTGAGTCAAGAGACCCTGAAGCACCTCTGGAAAAAAGGCTAATTGTCCCTGAGGAGACTGAGGAATGCCATGAAAGGGGGAAGAGATTTCCAGACCATGTAATATCCTTGGTGAAAGATGGAAAAAAAACAGGAATATTAAGTAGTTTTTAGCCAAACAGGAAGAAGTGGGGTAAGATGAAAAGAAAGCAGAACATGGCTGAGAAGTACAGGATAGTCAGACAGTACCTGGTTTGTCAGGAAAAGGAGATTTCTGAGCTACAGTAGTTCTCGGTAGCCTTAGCAGTGAGAGCCCTTCTACGACCCTTCTTACCTTTGGAATTTAGGTACAGGAGAAACAAGGATATGTTTTAGATCTTGTAAAGCCTTACTCTTTTCCATTAGGGACCTGTACAAATCATCATCAGCAGCAGCACAAAACAAATGCTTGTTATCCATAACAGCATCCATCAACTTCACCTTAATGCCATCAGGCAGAAGCTGAAGCCAAAGCCAGAATATCTCCTTAGCACAGATCCAAAAGCAGCAGCCTTAGAGGAGGTATCTGCTGCATTTAATATAGTGGTAAGCCACTTGAGAAGAAGTGTCTAATAAGGAGAGAGAGCAGAAGTCTTCCCTTCAGAGTCAGAAAGATCAGAAATAACCTGACAAGCCTGAGACAGAAGAGCTAAAACATCTCTTGTCATATGGGTCTGATAACTGACAGCCCTAAAAGTAAGGATAGCTGAGGTATAAACATTCTTATCCAATCTTTCCATAATTTGACTATCTTTATCAGAGAGAAGCAACTTTGTAGCAGCCAGTAACTTTGATAGCTTGTCAGATGCCATAGAAACCACAGAGGGGTCAGCTGATGGGCATTTATAAAGGAACTTGCGATCATCAGGCACTTTATAAAACCTACCAGACTGAGAATCAGGAGCCTGAGATGTAGTAGAAAAGGCATCCAACAAGGCAGTCAAGACAGGAGGAACAGCAGAAGGTCTAGGATAGTCCATTTGCAGAAGCTCATAGTACCTCTTCTGAACCTCAGACACCTGGGTAAAATCCCATTTGAAAAATTCCATCATTCTGTAAATTATGTCCCCAAAAGAAATCTCCTCAAAAGGAGAGTTAGGACTAGTGGAATCTTCTTCCTCAGAATCATAGTCTAAGGATGAAGGAATTTTGGAAGAATAGGCAAGGGATTCCTAATCCTCCACCTCCTCCTTCTCAGAGAAATCTTGTTCCCTAGGCCTCTTAAGAGAAGTAGAAAACCAAGAAGGGGCTGGAACAGAAACTCATTGAGTAGGCTTCAAAGCCATAAGGGCATTAACCACACCTTGAGTGAAATTCTGCCATTAACTATGAGGCTCCTTAGGAAGAAGAGAAATATGTTTAGTTTTTTGTTTCTTCTTTAAAAGTGTCAGCCTTGTAAAACTTAGAAGACTCAGATCCTGTACAACAATTTATAACTGCAGTCAGTACTCCCTCCCTAACCAAAATCTGAGGAACACCCATAGGCTCTTCAGTTATAATCAGCCGTGGTTCACCCTTAACATCTGAAGCAGATGTCTGCAAGGCCTCCAGGGACATGCATGGAGCTGGATCCATGCTGGCATCAAAAGTGGTAGTGGCAGAGGAAACCAAACCAGATACCAGGTGATCTTCTGGGCTTTCACTAGCCTCAAGTGAGATGTCCAGCATAGGCAGCACAGTCAAAGTATCAGACTTTGCTTTCTTGACCTTCTTCTTCATGGACAGCTGACCCTTGGAGTGGGAAGTCCCTTCCATAGCATCTTTTTACAAAAGCTTTTCTAAATATATAGCCAAAGTGGAAAGCCAACTACTCAGGGTCTTCAGAATGAAAGTCTGGCAAATAGAACAGGATATACGGACATGGGAAGCACCTAGGCAGAATAAACACTGCTCATAATGGTCTTTATGGGGAATCTGTCTCCTGCACTGGCATTTACCCTTTCTGGATGACATGAATCCTACAAACAACAAAAGCAAAGGAAAAAATTATCAAACTTCTGAAAATTCGGAATTCATATGGTTGAGACCATATGATCGAATTTTCAGAATGTCAAACATCAAAAAATAAATAAATAAATACATAAATAAAACATAAATAAATAAATAAAAACTTTTTTTTACATTTTTGCAGGGTGGTGGGGCAAGTCCCCCTGCACCACCCACACCCCCTGCTAATTAAATATACCAAATCCAAGATCGCACTACAGTGAGGAAAATGCTAAATTTCTCATTCTGCGCTGTACGGTGATCTCCATTCAAAATGTTCCAAGTTTCAAAACTTCGATCATGTGGTTTCAGCCATATGAATTTTGAAGTTTTGAAACTTCAATAATCTGATAGGGATATATATATATATATATATATATATATATATATATATATATATATATATATATATATATATATATATATGCACCTTCATACAGTGTCCATTGCGTTTTAAAGTTACTCACACTTTGATTTATTGGTTGACAAATAACTGACTTGTAGAGCTATGGAATAATGGTAGTGAAACATGACAAAGGTACATCTTTTGTACAAAAAAAATACAGGGATGGTTGGAATATTCAGTTTCACCATGAAAACAGATAATTTCCTATTGTATAATTCAGAAAATATTTCTCCCTGCAGTTCCTTGAACATTACGCAATCCACCACTACCACTATGAATGAAACATCATGGCTTAAGGCAAACATCTTCATGCAGCTTCTGTTATAGTGTACAGTCCATTAATAAGATGTTGACTGTGTATGCCCATTATTAACAGGTGAGTAATGCAATATATTGTATTAGACTGGAACACAAATGGCAAATGTCCAAAAATTTAAGGGCAGGAAATATTTTGTAACTTTCCTCATATTGTTGCGTAAAACAATCATTCTGCATCTGCATCAGAAATACCTTACTATGATATCAAACAAAAGAAACAACTCAATTTCCATAAAAGTGAGCTTTTATTTTCCCAAAACAATAAAGTCCAGTCCTTCAGACTGGTTGATGTATGGTTTGCCCTGCAAAATTCCATGCTTCTGTGGAAAACATTTTGTTTTGGGTATGTGAAAAAGTGACAACACTAATTTAGTGCTGATGAAGATTAGAAAGTGAGGAGAAAGTATGTGTGAACTTCCAAGAAGTATAGAACAATGATAGTGGAAAGGGAAGGAATGAATTAATGTACTGCTGTGTGTGTTAACTGTGGTGGACAGGCACCCTTTATTTCCAATAATGGTAAAAGAAGAATATATATATATATATATATATATATATATATATATATATATATATATATATATATATATATATATATATAGGACATGTTGGTGGACAGACAGATATATTCTCAGAGAATTCCCATTCTCTGGAACAAGCTTCCTATCCATGTGAAGCAGAGTTTCTTCCTATCCCTATTTAAGCACAACTTGGAACAATGGATGGGTAATTGGAAATTCAGCCCTAATCTGGCTCCGATGCCTGTGACAGAAAGATGCAGTCAGTAAATCACCCCTATAAATCAAGTAAAATCACTGCATTTCATGGGATAATATTGAAAATCTTTCAGTCTTTTCAAGAGACAGACTGTTTAGCTGTGTTTTAATCTACAAAATATTAAATATTGACCAATCCAAATGGTCTGGAAATTAAATATATGTACGCGCATGTGCGTATACACACACACACACACACACACACACACACACACACACACACACACACACACACACACACATATAGACAGATAGATATATAATGGTGACAATTTAAAATGTCAGGGCTCGCAAGAGAGAATCATGAAACACCCAGACTGAATGGCCAAAAAAATGTATATATATATATATATATATATATATATATATATATATATATATATATAATACCATCAGACTTTGAAGCTTAATATTACAGTTGTAATTTGGTAAGTTATTTCCATGTAACAAGGGAGTGTGAAATATGGACTAATGTCCATTTCTGTTACCTGCACGCATGTACGAGTTTGTGCACAGGTGTGTGTGTGTGTGTGTGTGTGTGTGTGTGTGTGTGTGTGTGTGTGTGTGTGTGTGTGTGTGTGTGTAATAGTAGCAATAAAAAATACTCTTTCAGTGTGTTCACATCATTCATTTTTCCTCCCTACATCTCTCTTTCTCTCCTTCTCTCTCTCTCTCTCTCATACACACACACACACACAAGTTTTTTTGGTTATTTTTATTGATTTTAGGTTATCTAATAATCCTCCAATGTTGAAACTGAATGCTAATTCATATTCATGGATAAGAGCAGAGAGAGATATCTGACAACTTAAATAGTGTTGAAAATTACTACAATAAGGCTCCACCCATTTTCTCAGTGTGGTCTGTCTGTGAACGGCCCTTCCACGCTGACATTATAGTAAACTCCAGGTGATGCTCTTAAGTCTTCCATCTTTCTAGGGTAAAAGAGAACATAATAAATGGGAAGAATGCTTCCAGACTCACCAACAAGAAAGGTATGTGCCATAAAAATAAATAAATAAATGTATCAATCAATAAAATTATTTGCATAGAATTCATGCATGGACATGTATTGTATAATATGAACTTGCACTGGACTATGTGTTAAGATGCAATCCCACAATGGAGTGATAAATCTGCAGGGAAACACTGTGATATGATATCATCATTCCACTTCTGAGCTACTGACATGTGGATACAGTGATGAGCTGTACTTCATATTAAACTTAACAGCAGTATTAACTTCCAGGTGATGAGTATTAACTTCCAGGTGATGAGTATTAACTTCCAGGTGATGATCTGTGTTTCATATTAAACTTAACAGCAGTATTAACTTCCTGTTATTTTACTATCAGGACAAGAGAATTAAAACTCAATTTAAAATCAAACTATGTGTATTTGTATGTAGAGCTAGCAGTTCAAAGATTAATAGCCCAATTCGTAAAGGCTTGCTCTCAGTGTAAGTGACTTAGTCCACTGTAAGTCTGCCCTTTTTCCAAAAGACATGCTCTTGGTATATGTGACTTACTTCAGTGTAAGGCCTATCTATAAAGAGGCTTACGCTGGGGACCATATTTCAAATAACTTCCTCTCAGAATAAGTCACCTACTCTGAGATCAAGCCATGGGCTAAGTCACTTACTCTGAGAGTCAGTCTTTTGGAATCTGGCCCTTAAACGTTGACACAAAGCTTCCCCACGTTTCACTCACAGATGCACAGGAAACATTCCAGTGCAATGTCTATTCCATTCACAGGCCTAGAGGCATCAGTGGACATGTTCAGGGAAACATGCTGGTTCCTTCAGATACCCCACAGGAGCTGTTCATAGTATCTGAGAAGACAAAGTGTGACATAAATCCACACCCATTTTCCAGCAAATGTTGTTCTTGTGAATATTACAATCTAGAAGGAGTGTATTTAATCATTCTCCACCTTTGAATTTAATCCATTTTCAAGTTACAGCATATCCGAAGTAATTCCTAGCCCTCAAATGGTGCAAGGCAGTGAAAATAGTCCTAGAATGACAGAACGTTCATTGTTGTGCATGTACAGTGTAAACATAGGTATCTACACTGACAATTACTGACAGTAATACATTAGAGAAAAAGGCAAAGTTGTTGCTTTGTTTGATCCAGGTTAGCAGCAAATGCAAAGCACCCATCTTCCAGGTGAAGTTACACCGTAATACTCATTATAAGGTTGGCATGTCTTACCATGAGACAGAGAGTACGTTTTATAGTCAAGTCTATACAGATAAACTTCACAGCGGACATCAAAGCTAAATCTTGCAAGGATATAAAGAAAACTTTGAGCTCTAGGGCTGGGGTGTAGGCATATATTAGCATAGTTCTGAATTATGTTTTGTCATCCTATGAGCCCATTGATGAATTTTTTGGATAAGCTTGCTGCAGAAAAAAAAAGCATCAACAAAGTGAATACAGAAATATTTAGGAATTAAATTGGAACTGTAAATATAAATACAGTTTCACTTAGATCCAGACACGATTAGCATAATACAAAGTTAAAAAAATGAGAGGAAATTGATTAATTAAAATAAACTTAGTATTTCAGGCTTTCAAGGTAAATGATTAGTAAAGTAGCAAACAGATATGTTTGGTAAAAATGTACATCAGTGCATGTGTTTTATGAACTGATGTGCTCATGGAAACCTTATCTGCTAATTTAATAGGAGAGGATTTGCCCTAAGTTTGACAGTTAAAGTTAAATTTAGTATGTAAAATTGCTCACCTTTTCTAATTTATGCTCACCAGATACTCCCTAAGACTAAGAAAGAATTATTAAACTGTTAAAGTCATAAAGCAGTTTGCACTTTCTTTGATTCAGAAATCTTTTAGCTGCCCAGATTTCTAGAGAGATGAAGTGAAATATTTTTTCATCTGTTCAACTTTTCCATCAGTATAATGGGTGGGTAACATGCCTGCAGGAAGAGTCAGCAGGCTGCAACATTTCCTTTCTTTAATGTGATCAGCTTCATACTGAGCTTATATTGATTACAATTCACAGAGAAAATTAATGTCACTGTTGATGGGTATCTGTTGAATTTGGTATTCATGGTGTGGGTAAAGTAAATCATTCTTTTTCCTGACTTCAAGGTGACACAATTTACACAGGCCAGCCTTGCAATAAAACTGCTATTTCTGAGGCTAGTGATAACAAAAAAAAAAAAAAAACATTTTCCAAAGCAAGTCTTATCTAAGCAAAACCATTCATCACTGTTTTATTGTTATGGATGTTAGCTTCTGCCAAATAGTCTCAGTTAAAGATATATTTTTAAAAGTACTGTATAGATTATTATCTGCTTTTATTTTTAAAGCTTTGTTTTAGCTTTGAGGTCAGGCTGTTTTGCTAGGAAGATTAAACAAAATTAGACAAAAGAAATGGTTATATCAAGAAATCTCTGTTACCACAACTAATGTATGACATCTGTATGTGTACATAAAATACAATACACAAGCACAATTGCGCCATAACTGAAACCTTATTGCCCCTGGACAGAATGGGCAGAAGTAAGTGTAGTCTGTGTGATTGGCATGCAAATGGCTGTGATGTCACATGCAAATGATGCCTGATTGACTGGCATGCAGATTTGCCAGAGACATCATGTATACATTGGTTGTCAGTTGACACATATGGAAACAACCCCTACACATATGGAAATGAATTACCCCTGCACATGTGATTATACCTTTGCATTTCTGTTGCAAAATTTGTGATGAAACACACAAGTTCAGTAATGCAAGCAAAATATTTCTCAGCTTTTCTTGACAAAAAATATGGAACACAGCATGGTGTTTCATTATGGCTGCCACATTCTTAAATATAGAGGATGCAGTAGTCTTTCAGTATGTAGACTTTGACTGTATTATTAGACATTTATATGACAATATAGATATATTTTGGACCCACCTTGCTACAGGTGGGCTTAATTAAGTTTGAAAATAAAGTAAAGTGATTGAAATCTGCATTTGCATGTCTTCATTTGTATTATATTATATCCAGCCTTCAGTATGCAGTTCAGTTTTCACAGCCCCAAGTTAATCATGTTATGTCGTTAGGATAGTATTGTTTAAGGACACTACAGTACTGAAATACAATGAAGAAGTGTTGACAAAGTGCAGTATGCCTTAACGACATACTGTCAGCTGCACAGATTTTCATCTCTTTGTCTGTTCTTTATAAAATTTCAAATTTTTCAGGAAAAGCATTGAGGATTGAAGTCACTATATGATGACATTTGACTTTTAGATAACCTCTCCTTCAGAAAATGCATGCTAATGCAAAACTTGTTATTCTTGCAACTTTCTAAGAGCAATATTTAACATGCACCCATGATTTTTGGCCTTTTGTCCCCTCGTTACATTTCACTTCATCTAGAAATCATTGACAAGGGAGTTAAGAGATACATTTTAAACCAGAACCCGTGACTGGCAAGGACAGCTCACTGACACTCGCATAGGACTCACCCGACATCTTCATACTGTTCAACTGTCTATATAAATTGCGTAATTCACGTAAAGTTAGGCTGTACTGACCTGCTGAATACTGGATGAATGTGGCTGGTGAAGACATCACCATGACTATTCATTTAATATCCATACACAGCATCAGATATTGGGTGGTGGGTGAGGTTTGGGCAGAGCCTGATACTATGCATCAAGGGGGGTGCAAGGATTCAGTTATGCACAGTCTTGCATATCAGAATCCTATTTTTAGAGCATGTCGAGGTTTTTTATTTTTTGCATTATTACATAGCCTTCCTGTATTGAGTGGAAGGCAAAATGCAGAATTATATCAATAATGACAAGCCCTTTCAACTGTTGCTTTGATAGGATGAATTATCACCTACATAGGTTATACATTATAGAGTCATCCTGAAAATAATAAACAATGAGCAGATGTTCCTGAATAAAGGTATACAAAGGTTTATACTGTAGACAAAACTGAAAGTTTGGTGTGTGGTTAAGAAACGGGCTACATAGTTTGTAGAATCACACCGTTAATTTTTTAACCAGAGAATAATCATGTGCTAACTTTTTATGGTTCTCAGTCATTTTTCCAGGCAAAGAACCAAGCGCATTTTAAAGAATAGGTACATTTTTGACAATTGTCCATATCTTGATGGCATCTCACTGTAGGTGTGGAGTTTTCTCATGACACCTGCAGGAATAAATATGCAGACATCAACTTTTAGCTAGGGTATAACCATAGTTCTGATAATTAGAGACACTGGCCACTTTTCAATAAAGAGAATTCATCACAGAGACCTGGGTATTTACAGACTTTTTTTAGCCTTTAAGGATTCTGTCTCTAACTCTTTGCTTATCCACTTCTGTTTGTGCCCCTCCTTTTCCAACAGTGAAAGAAGTGTGAAACACCAAAGGAGTGAAATGTAAAATGATTAAAATGCTGGAGGTTCCTTAAGGTACTTCAGAAGAAAACCTGGTAATAACTGAAAATAGCAAGCCTATCTTGTAAAGCAAAGCATTCATTTTGCAAATACTGTACTGATTACATTCATTTACTAGAAGTTATCAACTAATGGAGAATGACTAAAAACCCTGCTGACCAACAAATGTTTAGACAGTTAAGAAATGACACTAAGAAAGCTATACTATATGATAAAATAAATTACTACCTACAATTTCAACAAACTAACTAAAACAACCCACAAAAATTCTGGACTAGCATTAACCAATTACTCCACCCAGGTGAATCCACCACACCTAACCCTCAAAATACTGACCATAATAATCCCATTAATACAGCCAATACATTCAATACCTTCTTTTCTAATACTATCCATACACTAGCTAGTCAGCTATCACCTAATAGCTTCACTTTACCTTCCTATAACTCAACCCCCCCCCTTTTCATTTTCAACCTGTCCCAACAACATATATTCTAACCCTTCTACAAAAACTAAAACCATGCTCTCCCTCAGCAGACCAGCAACCTGCTGATTTTCTACAGCTATCAGCCAAAGCTATCGCATATCCCATTTCCATTCTGATCAATAGAACTATTACCGAAGGTCACATCCCTAGTTTATGGAAAGTCTCTCATACTATCCCCCTCCATAAAGGTGGACACTCCATTGAACTCTCCAACTACCGCCCCATTGCCCTTCTTTCTCCTTTGGCAAAGATCATGGAGAAATGCATCCACAGGCAATTACTTGACCACTTAACCCAAAATAACTTACTTTCCAGCTGTCAACATGGTTTCAGACCCTCACACAGCACTACCACTGCCCTCCTTTCCTTTACAGATTGCATAAACAAAAACTGCAACCTTAATAACTTTTCTTCAGCACTATTTATTGACCTGTCCAAAGCATTTGACATGGTTAATCATCAGATTCTCATCAACATACTCAAATCCCTATCATTAGATGCACCTTCCATAAAATGGTTCCAGTCCTACCTAGATAAAAGACAACAGGCAGTAATTTGGCATAAGACTCTGTCTACCCTCCAACCGGTTACCCTAGGTGTCCCTCAAGGGTCCATACTAGGACCTCTCCTCTTTTCCATATTTATGAATGACCTTCATCTAGCCATCCCCCAAGCCACATGCATACAATATGTTGATGACTCCACACTTATATGCTCAGCCAAATCCACATCTGAACTTCACTCTCTTACCCAGAAGGTATTTAACACAGTTGAACAATGGTTCACACGGCGTTGCCTTCTTCTGAACCCCCAAAAAACTAAACTCCTCCTCTTCAATCCTACTCACAAGTCCTCTCCGTTTGATTTCTCGGTTACATCCACCAATGGTACCATTATATCACCAGACCGAACCACCAAACTACTGGGTATCACCATTGATAATAATCTGAACTTTGACATCCATATCAACAATACTATAAAAACGGTCAACAAAAAACTTGGCTCCCTCTATAGGATTAAACCCTTCCTTTCCCCCACAGCCAGAACAACCATAGCTCACACTCATCTAATCTCTACACTCCTCTATGCCTCACTCATTTTTACTAAACTATCTAAAAATAACCTCAGCAAACTGGAAATGTCCTACAATAACATCACTAGATTTGCAACAGGAAACCCTTACAGAACCCATCATTGCATAAATATAAAGCAGCTTGGATGGCTGGAACTACAAAACCTGATTAAATTCCATCAACTAACCATTGCCCATAAAACTCTTTATAAACCTTCCAGTACTCCTATTCTATCTACCCTCATCACGCCATATACAAATCTGAAGTCCTTATGTTCCTCACACAAACATCTTTTACACACCTCTAAACCTAACAACAAGGCTGGGGATTCTCTCTTCTCCAATGCTGTCGTAAAAACCTGGAATCTTCTCCCCAGTGACCTTTCCTCTCTTCCCTCTCTATCACTCTTCAAAAACAGACTGAAACTTTACCTTAGAACACACTGGTTGTGCCCCTGTACTAAACCTGACAAATCATCTATCCATCTGTTTAAACTTAGCTCTGCCTATCCCAGACTACTCATGAACTGTTATATATTCCTTTTTGACTATAAATACAGACTCCCTCCAAAACTACACTGTGTCCAACCTCTGTAAATACTTTCTACTGAAGAATTTCTTTATTTTAATATAATTAACCTGTCTTCTCTTTTGACTTTATTTCTTCTTTTTATGTATTATACCTGCATGTTGTATTGTATATGCATTCTTGCACTATAAGCACTTCTTTTTTGTCATCACAGAATTTTCTGTTGTAACCTGGAATATGCATTGTATATAATGAATGCTGCTATTTAGTAATTTTTTTGTTTGCTAAGTTTTTCAGGCATCTGTCTTGGAGCTTATCTCCCCGGGCCTCTACTGAAAATGGACATATATCCAGTTAGACTAGCCCAGTCAACAAATGTAAAATAAAATAAATAAAATAAATAAATAATGCCTTCTGCTCTCCCTACCTATTCAGTCAATATTTGTTAGGGAGATGTCAAAGCAGTAGATCTCACATGCACACAGATGCACACACACATATGCATGTACATACACACACACACACACACACACACACACACACACACACACACACACAGACACACGCAAACACAAAGATTAAAATGGCAGCTTCTCAAATGCAAGATTCTGGAAGTGAGGGAGTAACAACCCTTCCTCTTAAGTTTATATTTTATTTAATTGTTAAAAGGGTAATAGATAGCTATATAAATACAAGTAGAGACAGATAAGCCTAGGCTTGGGCAAAGAAGACACCCACCATGGTCACAAAGTGCTGGCAGTGTGAACAGCAGATGGTGGTCAGTTAAATGTTCTGTACAAGTATTCATTCCTGTACCAGTTTTTATTAATGCTAGTATGGAAATGAATGCAGATCCTGCTTTGTGGTCAGGACTGAAGCACTTAAGAACTTTGTGTATGTTAAAAGCTGTAGCAAGTCAAGGCTGACTACAGTTTTGGAACTGTGTATTTTATTATTATTATTTGATTAATTGCTGTCTTCCCCCAACATTTTGTTTGTATTCATAATACTTTATGTTAACTCGCTTGTCTACTGTCATTTATATTTGTCGGTGCTGGGACTGAAGTAGGTCCATTTGGATCAGTGTTCTACCCCAGTTACCAAATTATCTAAATGAAAAGATAAATAAAAAGTGCTTTTTGTTTGCCTTTTAGTCCTAAAGTATAGGACTTTATTTTTTACTGCTAAAGTACAAGAGAATGTTTTGCTCCTTAAGTTAAAGCTGAGTGAGGCACCAGATCTGGGGACAAAACAGGGCACCAGAATAGTGAGCTACTGCTCTGATGGCAGTCAAGCAACATGTTTTCTGTAGGAGGAAGGAAAATGGAATAACTGAAGAACGTCTGCTGTGAAAACTTGCAGATCTCTGCACATGTAGTAACCACAATGAGGACAGAAATATTACCACTAAGCAGTTTAAAAGAAATTCATTCATATATGCACTTGAACACTCCAAATATGAGACTAATACATAAAGAATACATTAGAACAATGGGCTGAGTTACTGCAAAGCTTATCCTGGTGTGGCCATATTTATTTGTCTGGGTATATGAGTGGACACTTGGCATACTCCCTAAATCAACTCATCTTCTTTTTTTTTTTTATATGTTTATAATGTATATGCCTTCACTGCTTCTTCTTAAGAAAAAAAATCAGATCCATTCATAAAGATGTACTGTGTGGGCTATGGAAACTAATAAGTGGAAATGGGCTATGAGGATACAAGGGGAACCAGTCCCTTGTTAGCAGTGGTCATCTTCTCTCCTTTAATGGTTAAGCACTAAAGATTATTCTATCCTTACAATATCAGTTAATAACAATATTTGCTCTTATCCTCCTAAAGTGTTTGTTGTATGGTGACTTGATGTAGTGCACATACTAAATTAAGGGACAGTTTTTCAAGGCAGAGTTTTTGACTGCAAATTCTGCTAGGCAAGGGTGACATTGACTACAAGGATATTAGTACACAGAGTTGTGACTGAATACTGTGATAACATTAGCTTTTTAAAATTCACAACTCATTTGCTACTTTTGCATTAAGTAATCTGTCTGGCATTCTATATTGTACTGTTTCTGCTAATCATCGTAATAAAAAGGATTTAAGGAAAAAGGGCAATGTGCTAAATGAGTTAGGGAGCTTTCGGTAATCCTTGTAATGCTTTGTGAGAATCCAGTTGGAAGTACAAGTACCTCAGGCATTATTCACAAAAGGAAAGGGAATTTTTACTTATGATATAAAGCAATACTGAAAATTTGCATTTACTTTGAAAACAAATAGCAGTAGTTAAGCAACTGTGGTAAATACAGAGGGTTATGATCGGGGTCTCCAACTGTAGCAAGAAATTGCTTAAGAAGTGAGTCTTGACATCTATGACTAGAACACATAATAATGGGCTGTGGTCCGTGATGCCCAATGATAACTCTGTAGTGAGTGGAGTTTATCTATTCCATATGCTACCAGTTACAGGAAAAAAAATGCCAAAAAGCTCTATCCCAAAAGTTTTGCTCTCAGTGTAAGTGATCACTTACACCGAGAGCAAGTCTTTTGGAATCTGGCCCTAGTGTAAGCATGTTTAAAAATACACCTTACACCGAGGTAAGTCACTGACACAGTGCATCTCTTTGGAATCAGGTCCAAAGTGATTTGCTGGCATTGAAAGTCAGTAAGACAGTGAGTTCTGTCCCATAGACAGCAAGTAAATATAATTGCACGAAAAAGTCAGGGACAGTTTCTAAATACTATCCTTATTTAAATAAGTAACTTACAGACTGACATCTGTAAACTTCCATGCATGTATACGGAGAGATATTCAGGGACAGTTGAGAGTCACTGATACTGGACTATAACAGCACTTAGGGAGAGTACAACAAATGTTAGAGACCTCTGAAAGTGCTGTTACAGTCCGGTGTCGTACTACAGAACAGACTTGCAGGTTTATCTTTTTTCCAGTTTTAGAGTCTAATCATGGTGCTCCATGCACTTCAAAGTTATTCTGCCTCAGAGTGTTTTCTCATCACAGACAGTACCTTATAATTTGCATTATATGAAATGTATATTTCCTTGCTCCATTTCAACAATATAAACTTCTTCTTATTTCTTTGCATTTCCTGAAATATACTTATATGTAACAATACTTTTGTGAGCAATGTCTGAAAAAGGCCAACCAGGTCTACAAGTAAATAAATCTGAACCAAAAATGGAAAATTCATGTCTTTCTTAGTTTTCTTAACAATGCAGTTTATAGGGTTCTTCACAGAATCCGATACATGTAATGAAATAATTCTAAATTGAAATGAAAGGCAGCATTCTGAGGTAAGTGATAGCTCTGCTACCAGCTGTTTCTTTGATTACAGCCATGCTGTGCAACCTTTTTGCAGAAAAGGCTGAATAGCATAGAAAAGTACTAAAAATCCTACAGTGTACTTATAAGAAAAGTCTGAGCAGAGTTGCTGCTGAAATCACATTCCATCATAAAGTACACTTTAATATTTCATCTAGAAATGCTTCATTTTCAGTCTGTTTCTTTATTCCTGTACTATCTGTGTAAAGTCTTCTGTATCAGCCTTTATTCCTTTCCAGCATTAACATGTTTCCACTGTCAACTTCAACCTTCCTTATAAACAATGTTTTTACTTATACATCGTTACTTTATTCTGTATATCAGACATTTTATACATTGTGTGTGTGTGTGTGTGTGTGTGTGTGTGTGTGTGTGTGTGTGTGTGTGTGTGTGTGTGTGTGTGTGTGTGTGTGTATGTATGTGGATCTACTAAAAGTACTGCTGTGAGATACAATCATAACACACTTGCTCTGAGCTGCTTGCTTGAACAGATAAATGCACAAGACCCCACAAACCGAATCTCTCATACCTATTTAGCTCTTCCAAAGCCATAGCCTATAAAACTGCACAACCCTACCAAAACCCTTAGTGTAACCCTAAACTTCTATTTTGCTCCCTAATCCTGAAACCCCCTCCCACTCCCTAAACGTAAAATCCCCCTCCTGCTCCCTAAATACAATCTACTTTCCCCTACTGGTGTCCTAGTCTTCACTCCTATCCTCTCCTGCTCGGTTGTTATGATTAATGTCGTTACCACACTTGAACTTGAAT